>NC_087218.1:70952113-71027113 GCF_015104395.2 Macrobrachium nipponense | reverse complement strand
CCTCTTCTTTATATCTCTAGATATTCCACCCAACCCATTCTTCTTAGGCTCTTTCACATGCATTCAACATCAACACTTCACTTACTAAAGGAGAGTTGATTTAACAGTGCCTCTGCTACAGTCATCTTTGTTGCAGACTCATCTTACACCAAACCGGTCACTCTCCCACCTGCACATTTTAATGCACTCTCCACTACCATGGAAACTTTCGATCAGATTCAACAATTTAATCTTCTACACCAATCACCCTCAAAACATGGATGGGATGGGAAAAGTGGGTGTTACATCACAAAACAAGGTCAGCCCAAAGGAGAGACGGCTGAAACACTGCGAACATCCTTATGTAAGTTTCTTTAATTATACTCACTTCACATGCATTTCAAACCGAGTTTACAACATCCTAGCCGTTTTACAGTTTTTTTTTTTTTTGGTGTCAATGTCCGACTGATGGATTAAAGATAGCCTGGCGTTGCCAACGCAAGAATCCTCTTATGTTCACACCAGCTCCAAAGACGTCGTTAAAACCATTTGTAGTGTGAACGTGGCCTTACATCATTTCCATTGCGCAACGAGATAACTTATGTAAGGCGCCTAAATATTACAATTACAACTTGTTAGAGACAGAAGCTACGAAAACTTGAAAATATAAAAAAAAATGGTTCTATAAAGAGGTCTTGAGTTATTCTATAAATTAGAGATCTTAATGGAAATTATGCCTGTTTAGTGTCTTTTCGGAAATTAGAGGAAATAAAAGACTGGAAAACCAAACAAAAACGTAAAAAAAAAAGAAACGGAAGATTTTTCAAGATTCCATTACTTGGTAAAATGTTCAAGAACATAAGTCTCCTTCATTGGCCAATACAACTTTTCAAGTGTTTCCATCACCTAGAATCCTTTCGTTTTCCAATCTTCGTTACCTCTTAAGCATTCCATGAACAATCGTAAATCAACGGGAGTAAGGTGTAATTACAAGACAAAAATGAAATTGTATCAAAATTACAATCAAACTTTTTTTTTTATTTTTCGATTTGGAGGAGAACAATATTTCAGGACCCTTAATGAAATATGGAGAAGCTCATCAGAATTAAAAGACACGGCACCTAAAGTGGTTATTTAATCGTCATTTTGCCATACAAAACTTTTTTCAACAAAGGAGAAGAATATAAATTAAGGTTTCAACTTGAAATAGTTTGAATCTGATTAAAAAAAAAACTAGCAAAGTTCTAGCGACTGAATAAATAAAGACCCCCCCCCCCTCTCTCTCTCTCTCTAACTGCTTACAGTTGGAATAAAATCGATGAACCTTCAAGGCTGTATTTATAGTGCATATTTAATCCCGGTAACAAACACATTATATGAACGTGCCTACTAACCAAACTCAGGGGAAAATCAGACCAAGCACATCGGATGGAAGCACCCTCAGAAGATTAATGGAAGGCACACACTCTAATAGAGCAAATAACACCTAAAAATAACGCTACAATAGCTAATGACTTCAAAGGAACAAACCTGCTCAAGAAAGAAGTTCAAAACAATTCAATTACGTGACCGTCATAAACAAAATTCTTTAGCTAATGACGCCTGACGCACGCCCATGTCTTAAATAATCGTTATATTTTTCATAGAGAGAGAGAGAGAGAGAGAGAGAGAGAGAATGTGATATGACACCCGAACGCCGATGTCTTAATAGTCGTTATATTTTTTCCTCGATCGAGAGAGAGAGAGAGAGAGAGAGAGAGAGAGAGAGAGAGAGAGAGTATGTGATTACAAACCGGAAGGCATTAGAAGCCACCTCATTTGGAGAAAAGGAAAAGAAACTAATATCACTAGTAATATTGTTACGACTGCTACTGATTACTAATATGCATAAAAAGCTAATTAACTTCCTAACTAATGCTACTCATATTTTTACAAATAATAATCGTAAACCTAATTACCACGTACGTAACAAACAAACCATAAAGTTTCTCAACACATAGAGGAACCTGTCAATATACCAAACACACAAACCACTAAAGCTGAAAGTGAGATTAAGGTCGCCACAATAAACTACTTGATAAAAAACTTGAAGTTCTAAAGTCAGGCCATAAAAGCGGTTTTAGCCTAAGCCGAAAATGGGCTAGATCACCGAATTCGTCTATCACCGTTCTGTCAAGTAGGCCCGTTAAACGGAGTGATGAACTCTACTGACTATGCAAAAAAAAGAAAGAAAAAAAAGTAACTGATTTTTGTCGGAAATATTCGAAAAATTTGTATGATGCATCACAAAATATGAGGAAATTCACTGTTATATCAGCATCTTTACAAAAAAGTATGAATTTTTATATGGTCAGTGCAAATGTTCTACATGATAGAATATTTCTTGAAGTTTTCATGCATTATGGTCCTACTAGATACGTCCTTTTAAACAACTGATACATCAGAACACATGATTGTCGCAGGGGAAGTGTCACACAATTAAGTCGATAACAATACGACATATGACAACATTAGCAATGCAGCTAATTGAAATCTTGAAAATAATACATGTAGTCAAAGACAATATTCCGATAGTATTCTTTTAGAAAAAAAGTCCAAATACATCGATGAAATGATTTAGTTATAAATTGGCATCAAAAGATGAATGATAGTGGACCACGAAATTCGCTTTGATAAAGTGAGGAAAATCACTTCCCAATAACAATTTCCAAACAAAAGTACGTTCATACAACACATGAATAAATAAATAACCCAAACCTGAAGTATAAATAATTCCTCAGTGAATAAGGCATACTTCCACACATCAACTTCAGCAAAACGAAAAAAAAGTGGAAAACAAATAAAAATCTTTTCTAGAGATTGTAAAAACAAGCCATAAATCCAAATACAGGAATTAAAAATAAATCCCCACACACACACACACTCAAATACACTCATTTTAAAAATATAAAAGCGATTTAACCACAGACCGAAACAACTGCGACGTCTATCGCAAATGTGCGACAGGCAAGCGATCCAGCTACTGACGTACTGACGAAGCGTTGTCCATCCGTCAAATGAAGTCAGCGGAAAGTTCCTTTAAGCTTGCTTGTGATATCTTGGCGCCTGGGCAACTTTCTCGCAACTGAATTTAGTTTAAAATATAAAGCAATCACTTTCTAAACAATGTCTAAGATTCCAAAATGATTAGCATTTGTTTTTGCGGGTATACATTGCCGGGAAAGGTTTTCACATAAGGAAGTGAACAAATTAATACCATCAGTCGTTATTTCGAAATATTTCATGTTCTGACGCTCTGACGCACCATGACGTTTCCGTAAATATGATTACGAAAACAGATTCCCTTCCCGGCTTTTGCTCTCACTTTTTTTTTTTTTTTTTTTTTTTTTTTTTTTTACACAAGGCAAATATTTCCACTTAATATGCAAAGCAAAGGAATATCAACACCAGCTATTTAATAATATTTTGACCTGCACAAGACCAATTAATCACAGCAAATGAGACGGAAGCTATTACAAGTAAGTCTAACACCGAACATTAAAATCCCAAAACGGGAAAATATAATATTCTTGCGACGTTCAAAATACGAAAATTTACTCATACTATAATTTGTCAAAAATAATTACTTACCCTTAATGAGTATGCATAGAAATGGCAATAAAGTAATTACAATATTAAAAAAAAACTTGAAATCGTGACTTACCCGTAATGAGTATACACAGAAATTACAACAAAAGTAACAATAATATAAAAAAAATAAAAAAACAATAAATCTAAATATCATTACTCACAAAATATGAAGTTTCGCTATGAATCAGCGCCACTTTAAAACACAAAAAGAAAGCAAAAAATATAATATTACATGGGTGAACACACACATCCTTCACAGTTAACCACAATATCAGTAATATTCACCAAAAAGGTACCCAAATACATATATCAACATCACTAATCCGCTTACGTCCAGTGAAATTCGCTCAACGCTCAAAGTGAAACAAATCCACAGCGAGAGACAATGAGACAGACAGCGTCTCAGACACCAACCGAAAGACAAATGGTGTCAGAGGAAAAGATGCCGAGAGAGAGAGAGAGAGAGAGAGAGAGAGAGAGAGGAAGGGGGGAGGGGAGGGAGAAGTGCAGTTAAACAGAGCAGTAGGGAAAGGACCGAATCAGCTCCGGCGTTCATAAAAAACACGAAGGGAGGAGAGATACTCCTTAAAGTACTCCGCCTCTCAACCCTAAAATGTCAACTGCCGTCAAGTGAAATGGGGTTTGACGAATGGTGGACTCTGCGATGGTGGACACACCATAAAAATGATAAGAAAAATAAAAAGTAATTTATATATAAATAAACAGGTTCTTAGGTAATTAGTGAGTAGAGCCAATTATGATCTAGCCCTCGATGAATACTAAAATCGACTATCTGTGGAACATGAGACAGTTTTTATTGTTCGCGGTTAAATGAAGCTAAATGTAAATAAAAAACCAACAAAACAAAATCAATACTGAAAAGTCACATAAATATGTGAACCGCTAAGTAAAATGTAAAAGCAATATCGTATAAAAAGACATTAAAAAAAACATCAGCTGTCAACCTTGCTCCAGATTCAAAACCTACCACTACCAAATAAACTGTTTTCCGAGCACAAGCCTTTCAGATCTCAACCTACAAACAAATATTGGAATTAACTCTATTACGACCTTCATGCAGAACTGAGTTTATTCAGGCAAGATCTTTGTATAGAAATGAAAATAAGATGTTTGCAAATGCAAAGTGGCGAAGAGAATAGGGAAACGTTTAATGTTGAAGCCTTATAACTAGAGAGAGAGAGAGAGAGAGGAGAAGAGAATAGGGAGAGAGAGGAGAGAAGAAGAGAGAGAGAGAGAGAGAGAGAGAGAGAGAATGAAACTAAATGCGATTCCGTACTCTCTACGATGTAATATTTCTAGGTAATCTTCCCGGAAAAACATCACTTACAAACATGGAAATAAACAAAACTTTGAAATTGGAGAAAAAGCAATCCCCCCCCCCCTCAACCCCCACACATTTCTTCGACCTCCAGTGACATTGGAAAAGCTAAGTTATTGTAAGGATTCATAAGCAAAATCACGACTCGGCACGAGTACGGGTGTAGTCAACATACATGGTACAGAATTAAGCAGGGTGTTGAGTGAAAGAGCTGAGAGTTGATGCTGTAGCATTAAACAATACAAGAGAGAGAGAGAGAGAGAGAGAGAGAGAGAGAGAGAGAGAGAGAGAGAGAGAGAGAATGATGGTAAATGATTAATAAGGGAGAAAAGAGTGAATGTTAAAGAATTAAGCATGCTACTCGTATGAGTGAGTGTTAAGGCTTAAATGAGAGAGAGAGAGAGAGAGAGAGAGAGAGAGAGAGAGAGAGAGAGCCACCGTAACCTGTAATTTGGCCTTGACCCTTCCGGTGCCGGATGGAATGCTATTTCCAGTCTATGCTTCAATATATTGCCCTTTTACTCTTCTTACGCCTACTTGCCGCTCAGTACCAAGAAAGCCAGTTAAAACCATATTCACCAACCACGCTCAAGAAGTGTCAAGGATAAACATTCGCTCTCACTGGTTGAGACTCTTTGCCTAGCTTCGGAAGGAGTTTTAACGACCGTGAATTTTATTCTTATTATGATTTTAAATTGTGCAATGTAAAGTTAAAGATGTTTGATCGCCAAATCGAAATAGACAGATGGAAACGGATAAACTGATGCATAGTTAGAGCAATGCAGATTGGTAAGGTGCAGGGCAAACAATAACACCCTCGATGGATTGCATAACGATGAAAAGTAACTATTTTCAACAGTAAGAAACTATCTTATTATCTACGAAGTAGTCACTTTATTTCAGTACTAGAACAGAATAAATAGACTGTATGTTAAAGGCACTGGAAATGTTAGTACTTAAAATAAGGGTTCAACGGACTTTGTCGCCAACAGATTGGAATGTGTAGCAACACAGTCGCAAGTGTTTGGGAAACTTTAAGACACCAGCGACAATTTATATCAAAGGCCAAGCGCTGTGACCTATGAGGTCAATAAGCACTGAAAGGGAACTTGAGAGTAAAAAGGTTGTAAAGGTGCAACAGGATGAAAGACCTCGCAGTTGCACATGGAACAATTGTCAGGAGAGGGTGAAATGAATGACAGAAGAATATATGAATAAATGGAGGCATAGTGAAATAATTGAAAGGGATTGCAGCTAAGGACCAAAAGGACTTTGCGGGGAACCTTAATTAATGACTGCAGGGCCCCGCATGAGGGGCACTGACGGCGCTAACCACCCCACCCCCCCACCCGGCCCCAACGGGAAGTGCAGTTATAGGACTGCTAGTTTGGAGTCAACGGTAAGTATCCAAGGTCGATATCACTGAACCTAATCGTGATTGGTAATATGAACACTCGTCACAGAATGGTGTATGATTCTTTACTTGCTTTACCACTTCATAATGTTTACCATCGTTGATTTTACTGTTAGTCTGACAATTATACACGATAGTAATACTAGGATGACATGTTTGGATAATTATCACGATAACAAAATTTCTGAAAATATGGAAATGAGTGTATTTACTTTCTACCACCGCAATACATCTGCGGGCCGGAAGCAAGCTAGAAACTTAAATGATATCGGCTGCGAATATTTATCGTCAGTTCCAAAACAAAATGGACCATAGCTATGGCTGAATGTAGCAACCATACTGCCATTCAACCTGATCACAGTTTAATACAATGGAAACGAAGCCTGGCGGTATATATCTATTACCTTATTCCATTTTTCTGTCTATCTATATTTATTGTGATTCTTCTAAACTCAATGTTTGATTAAACAAGAAAAACAAGATAACCAGCATTTCCTCTGTTGCTTCAATACTTTGATCATTTAACAAGTGCAAAACTAGGTAATGTAGATTTTAAAATTCTCTCATTGGTATGAAATTAGGTTAGAAACCACTCTAGGTAAAACAAATGAACCAGACTTTCGTAGCATTTTATATGCAGCTGGTGAAATGTTATGGAGGTCGGCACCAAGAACATAAAGATTTCTGTCAAAGCGACGGCCTTCTGGATGAGTGAGTAATAACTGTAACTGAGAATGAAGAAACTGAAAATGCATCTTTGAACTCATACTCTGTTATGCATGACATAATTTTATCAAACTGGGACCATTTACTGAGAAGGCTATTCTTTTGCAGACAACCAGCTTTAGAAAAATATGTCTTAGGTATTTCCTTTCCATTTTTCTCAACGCATTTAAGATACAAAAACCCAAATGACGATTTCACATGTTGCAAATGGAGAAATTGGATAACGGAACGGCCCTTTGCATCAGTTTTAGAAATGTAAATATCATCACTATCACAAACAATACGATAATCCTTTGAGATATGCTCCTGGATGTCATTACAAAATGAATAAAAGTCGCCGATCTTATCCACAACTTATTTCGGAGTCTTTCGTTTTCAGCTCGGGTCTCTGCTGAAGCAGTTGTAATTCTGGGTGCTGAGGGGACCTGCTTTAAGCATGACTTTGAAACTCCAGGGAAAATGGATGGTGGATGACTTGGTCTTTTCCCTCCTTTAACTGTAATCCATTCACAGTCAAAATGATGAGCACAGGCATAGATCTGCTTCAGCTGTAGCAAACTGGAACGCTCATTTGGCATAGCATCGATCCAACGGTTTCGCTCCACTTCATCAGTTGGAAATGATACTACTTTGGTGTATGGTTCATCCATGTAATTTCCTCGACATCCGTAGACATTACACTTCTTAGGCATTGTGCGTTGTTAGTAGAAACCCCTGAAACAAAATTAAATAAATTATATCAATTATGGTCTAAGACAGTTTTGGCAATTAGTTTATCAATATGTTGCTAGATTACATTCCTTTTTCGACTAAAACATAAACTCCTTAAATAGGCCCATTTTATGACTAACATACGGCACTAAAAGTGAATAAATGTAAAAAATGTTTACATACATTCAAATCATTGTTTACATACATTCAAATAATTGTTTACATACATACAAATCATTGTTTACATACATTCAAATAATTGTTTACATACATACAAATCATTGTTTACATACAGTGAACATATTACGTCATAAAATAGTGGGACCCAAGTTTCGCAACCCGAGAGTGCAAGATACTAGTCCTTCTATTTAAGGGGTCTATGTTAGAAACTATGCTACCGTAATAAGGCAACAAAATTTCAATTAAAAACTACGATCAAAGGAAGTTCCCAACTTTGTTCCTTAAGTGATAATCACTAAACAAAACATCTAATTCACAGAGAGTGAAAGCATGTGTGTACGCGCGCGCGCGCGCGCGCGAGAGAGAGAGAGAGAGAGAGAGAGAGAGAGAGAGAGAATGTAGATGCTCTGGTATTCTGCAACCAAACAACTGTAGCACTTTTTTTATAACCAGTCCTGACCCATAAGTACAAGTTCACCCCAGGGAATGTACTTCAGGAGAAGCAGTCCCTTTTAACATATGTAACATTTCCTGAGAGGGGCAATCGCTATATGGACCCAACCCACTACCACTTTCAGAAACGGATACTGATTTACTTTCGTTCCTTTACTGTTTACATCTGACATGGATAAACATTTCTAGAAACTTTTTTTTGTTTTGTTTTACTCTTTTATTTTTTTGGGGGGTGGGGGAGAAGGTAAAGTAAAAATCACCAATCGGATTAAAAACTTTATAGTGTTAAATAATCAATACGAAAACAAATTTTCATGTAGGTTTACAAAATGTATGCAGGCCACATTTACTTCTCTGAGTCCTACGACAAAAAAGAAGGGTAAAAAATAAAATCATTATTTCAAAATCACTTTAACGACCTTGACACAGATCATGTTGACAGCGTTCGATCCTCCAAGGGCAAGAGAGACTAGGATAAATAACAAAAGGAGGTGAAAGATATCGAATGCAATGCCTGAGAATGGCAATGAGGGCATTATAACGTGATCTAAGGACAAAACACCGGATGACCTGTGAAGTGTGAAGGTGCAGCTGATCAAAAAACAATAAACAATACACGTGTACAGGTAAAAAAAGGGAAAGGACAAGCACTGAAAGATAAAAAGCTAACTAGTACATCAAATGGGTTGAAATGGTGAACAACAACATTGGGACAAGTAATTCGTTAGTCTCTCCCTCGCAGGCAATATAGGCCTACCTGGACGCTTACTCCCCAGTATCACACACATACAGCATATATATATATATAATATATATATATATATATATATATATATATATATATATATATATATATATATATATACAGGTATATATAACACACACACATATTTATACATGTGCTTACGTTTGTTTACATATACGTACATAGAAGTAGATATATGCGTGCGAGCACGAACTGTTTACAAGAAGGTTAACCTCAGATACGGGCGAAAAGCTCAAGTCGTTGAAGATTAGAGGAGACAGAGCAGAACCAGTCAGTCACTAGGCTCTCTGGATGGAGACACTGGTTCAGAAGTGATGAGGGATGGAAAGCGTGAAAACAAACATACACAACAGAGGCGACGTTGCTAACACACGAGGAATTGAGCACCTATGAAAAGGAGCCAGAACACTGAAGGGTATAAAGTGTGTAAAAGGTGATGGTAAAAAATTAGATGATCAAAGCAGCATCAACTTCTTCAACATCATGCACTTCAACATAACAGTGAAGTTGTTTGAATATTAAAAATATGGGTAGGGCAGTTGTATTGTCAACGATAACAATGCCCGCCACCATCCTTGTAACTGAGCATCGTACATTCAACGGTACCGTCTGTTTCTCAATGTCTTTGTTGCATCGTAGCGCTTGTCACTGTCTCCATGTACTTTACCTTTCAGTGATAAACCTATGCAGAATATCTTTTGCATAATTAATTTTGTTCGTCGAGATACAAGTCAGAACACATACTGAATCCCACCTTCCTTTAACAGGTCAAACTTATTAAGGAAGTGTGTAACTACATCCCGTTGGAATTTGTTTTCCAACCCTGCAACTTGGTAGACCATTATGGAGACAGTTATAGTAGTCTGCCTTATCGATTTATTCCCCTATTTCTTCATGAAGTTAGATTGGTTAGGTGGCTCAATTCTAATTTCACCATATCTAATATTCGATCTGTTGTATTTAGGCGTTTCTCCATGATTACTTCAAAGTTCATATCGGTTTTGAACATTTCTAATTCTGAATTTCCTATTATTTTGCTATCTTAATATCAAGCACTTTAGTGGACTAGCTGTTTGCATTAATATCTTCAATCTCAAGCACCCATATTGTGAAAGGAAACGTCTGCATGTGAAAGTCATAGTTTCAAACAAGGTGTGTGTCAATATAGAATAAAATCTGCAGTCATATACACTGTCGGGTGCATTACCATTAATCAAACATGACTCTCCAATCGAATGTTATTCAAAATATTTATGTGATGTCAACGCGTAGTTAGCAAGAGTGCCAATCAAGATGTAAGTGTAGCGTGAGACAGTGACCACGTAGCAACGGAATAAAATATGTTGAAGTCGCTTGGGCATAGAAAATAAATGGGAGATCGGGACTGATGCCATTTTAAGAAAGGGTAGCGAATTAGCATAAAAAAAAATCTATATTAGGTTTTGAACCGTCGAGAAGAAAATACTAGGCTATTCAGTTCATAGTTGAAGGGTGACTAAAACAGGGGAAAATATCTTGTCCTTTTATACATACATACACATACACGCACGCGCACACACACACACACACACACACACACACACACACACACACACATATATATATATATATATATATATATATATATAATATATAGTCTATATATGATATATATACATATATATATATATTACTATATAATATATATTATGTATTAATATATTATATATCTATATATATATATATATATATATATATAAGCGAATACACACGAAAATAATAGGCTGAAATCCAAGCGCTTTCGTCTTGACAATGTCCTACTAAAGACGGAGGCGCTTTGATTTCTGCCTATTATTTTCCTGTGGTATTCGCTTATTTAATGAAGTACCGTGCATCTACTGTGATTTTTATATATATGTACATATAAAATAAAATAAAATAATGTGAGAGAGAGAGAGAGAGAGAGAGAGAGAGAGAGAGAGAGAGAGAGAGAGAGGTGTTTATGAAACTGAATCCATTAGCGCTGGAGTAGGAATAAGCACCTTTCCTTTATAATCACCAACCCATTATTCACCTGAACACAAGTCGCATATACTCCGGTATGTGACCTCGATCTCAATTAATATTTAATTACAAGTCTTATTTCCTTACTGATTCTAAAAGTTTTTTTTTCTGAATTTTTTTGTTAAAAATTACTTTTGATGCCCGACCCTGACAACCCTGGCGGTAGATCCGGCTTTAGTGATGGGAAAGACCTGTGGGGTAATCTCTCTCTCTCTCTCTCTCTATGAATATCAACTTATATATATCCAAAATCCGTTAAAAGAGTGATTTCTCTCTCATCACATCACCAACTTTTTATAAAAATATTTTTTTCTTGAAAGATTAACGAAAGCAAGTAATTTTACTCATCCAATAGAAATGATTGAAATCAACATAGCAGAAGGACAAAGTAGGTAGAATATGTTATCTAAACTTCAGTGTTTTACATTGGTTAAGCCACGATAATCTATAAATGTAGATAAAAAACATGCTTAATAACATAACAGGCCTCAAAGCGATAATTCTCTAATAGCGGTAACTGAATTCGCTTTGTAAGGATTGTAATTTATTTTCGAACTGGTTCTTACTGAAACTAACGGGAGAACAATAACTGATATCTCGGAAAGGATTAAAAATAAATAATTAAAACTATTTTCTTAATCAAACTATTATTTTTTTTTTTACTCACCCGTTAAAGGGTATGACCTAAACGCAGTTATAATACTAAGGGAATCAGTGCCACCAAATCAAGCAATGGCCCGATAACAAATGATACTGGATTTTTATCATTTGGTGAATTCATGAAAGAGGTAAGCTTCTATTTATAGATTACCACTTCGCAAGGGCTGACATTTGTAATATACCTTTCCCCATTTTATAAGAAATGTACAGCTGCAAGTTTAATGAAAAATATAGCTGCAAGTATTAATAAACAAAGAACATAAGTGGCCATAAAAGTCACAACTGGGTATCTCCCTTATCTTACTCATCGAAAGCATCTGATTTTCCTAAATTTCCCCCTCTTAATTCTAACCCAGAATCTCCTTTTTACTCCGACTGCGAACTGCTTCTGTTGCACACCAATTATTCTTCGCCTTCATTATTAATTTGGTATGCACTGTTTTTCGTGTTTTTCCTATTCGTGCACGAAGGAAAATTCCATGTGTTAGAGAGAGAGAGAGAGAGAGAGAGAGAGAGAGAGAGAGAGGGGAGAGATTAGCTGACACGCACATAACGAAAAAAAGGGCAGCTTAATCTAGATAATCATCCTAAAAAAAAGGCGAACAAATTTTCATCAGCAGAGCGATAACATAGTAATTACTTAAATGAATGTAAGTGGTCTTGACGTCAAAGACTGCATTACAACGCAACCAAGAGTCCACTGAGGTAATATCTGTTCCCCAGTGTTGTTAACTGTTAGTTTGAATAGATTCCTTAAAATATGCTAATATACTCTAAAATAACATTACATTTTTCTGATGCTTAGTTCAGAGCTTTTTTCCTTTCTTGGCTAAACAAGCAACTTTTATTTTAATGACCGCACTCAAAAGTGAATCGATTACTAAATTATGCCTCAATTAATGTACATTTACGAAATAGTACAACACTGGTATTAACCACATCACTAATTCAGAAAAAGAACTCCATAAGGAACAGTAATATAACACACACACATCACACACATACCACACACACACACACACACACATACACACACACACACACACACACACATAGACATATATATATATATATATATATATATATATATATATATATATATATATATATATACATATATACGATACACACACACACTCACACACACACACACACACACACACATATATATATATTATATAATTATATATATATATATAGGATATATATATATATATATATATATATATTCAGTTAACCTTCTTGACCCATTAAAAGGATTCCCTCCGGCTGTCAACCTTCTCTTCCTGTGCGTTTGGGATAAGGCTGCTACTCCCATACACCCCCATACACTTGGTATAAGGCATCTCTGGTTGATCACCCACCCGGGTACTGAGCCCACAAAGGTTGATTGACTTAGCTTACAGGAAAACCTACGGTAATCAGAACTAAATAATACTCGTCAAGACTGAATACGTATTATTCTATAATAATGGTAGGTTTCAAGGTAGTTATGAAAGTATTTGTCCCTGTACCATTAGCGAATGATCTTTCTCCTGGACTAGTGACGTATTTTTTTTTTTTTTTCATCTGAATAACTTCTAAACACCTTGGCTTGAAACGAGCACCATTGATAATAACAACAAAAACACCGGCAACACGTATTATGATCTGTAAATACATCTTGACAGTAAAGACAGTAAACGGAAAGGCTGATAGAACACAATAATGAATTACAAACTGGAAGAAAATCATACGACTAGCGGACTATATATGCATTTATAATATTAGCTAAAACCAGGTCTCCATGAAGATATCGATTTGCTATTAAATTCCAAAGTATTAGACTCCCGTTTTCTCTCTGGCACATGGTGCCATATGGTCGTTTTCTGTAATGGAGCAAACTTCATTTCTACTAATTTTATCTCGTGTGGCCTATTGGTTAGGCTAGTCGCCTCTCACTTGCGAGGCCCGAGTTCGTTTTAGCGTACGTGTAGTCGTTTTCCCTAATGGGCCACTTCTATAAAATGATGCCATCGCATATGGGTTTCAATATTCTGTAACAAGGATGAACTTTCATATAAATGTTGAGTTTTCTAAGCAGACATTCTGATTACTGGGTAGTTAATAATTAAGGATATTACTATAAGAATTATGGCTCTATCTGTTATCCGTAAATTTTACTAAAAGCTCACTAGGAAACACCATAAACAATAAAATTATTGACTATGGAAACCTTACAACATTCACATGAAAAACGTGATTTTCATCTTTACAAAAAATGAATAATATGATTATAAGCAATCCTGAGCAACGTATATACTTTGATCCTGAACTTCATAATGGTTAGGTTAGAAAAATTAAGCAATCTAACAACATTAGACACAGAGAATGACAATAAAATTTTGAGTTCTACATACAAATATTCATAGACTCAGTGAGTCTCTTCATCCAGAGTTCAATTAATAAATATTCATCTTACGAAAGAGAGAGAGGCTTAAAAATATTAATTTCTAGAGAGTAGCGTTCCAACTGCTGTCAGTGACTGACAAAAGTATTTATCCAAGTATCTACTAAACCCACGACGATTCCATAAATTAAACATTAAATAATAGTAGTATAAAATTCTAACAAATTCTCTGTCAGCAAAAACTCATGATACCATATTAATACCATTTCGGCGCCAATAAAGATGTTGACATCACCAACAACTTTTTATCTGCATTGTGGTCACAAGGCTTCATCCCAGAGGAGCCTCTACGTAAAATGACATTTAGGATAACATACAATTCCGACCTTCAAATCAAACAGCAAAACTGCTAAAATATATACATCACACTGAATTACGAGCCCGACAAAAAGAAATATGAGCTACGATCGATAAACCTTTCCATTTCCAATACTGTTTCTTCTCTCAGAGTTCAACCCGTACAATATTCATGAAATGAATGTGAAAGCTGTCCAAAAGCTGATCTCTCAATTAAAAAACAAGGTCCATGGAATAACTCTGTATCTACTGTCAGCGACTGATTAACTGCATTTATTTACTCTGAAAAATTATAAAACATTGTCTAAAAAGTAACTTTTATAACTATAAAGTGCCCAAAAAATATAAAATAGAAAAGCATTGACTTAAAAATCTGCTGTTTTCTAACTACAAAGCATCCCGGTTCCCGTTTTCTCCCCCAGCACAAGGTAGCCGTAACACTTTCTATTTTGGCATCAATTGGCACGAGGATCTCTGCGTCACTTGGAGTCTGACATTTCCCACGTGGTCTACTGGCTACGATATGTGGACCACGTTCGATTCCCGACATGGGAATTCTATCGCTTTAAAAATAACTCAAAAGCAGACTGTTTTCACACCCATTTCCAAGTCTATCTTAGACGGAAAGTTTTTTTTTCTTTCTTTCTTTTTATGCAGCCTGTCAAGAAATTATTGTTAAGTATTATACCATACTGAGACCAAGGCTCTCTTTTACCTTGACTAAGACGAGTTTCCAAGAACTGAGAAAATGCGGTCCCTTCATTAATGCTAATGACTAATCATCCATTTTTCTGGTTGTTATTACTTTAATAACGAATTCGACGGCCTTTTTAAATGATCCCACAAGGGAACATCAAAATGATAATGAAAATTACTTCGAACTGGGCGATTTGCGTGTGGAAAATGCATTTTTAAAGTGCATATTGTACAAGAAGTGTTACAAATTTATTATTGAATTCTAAATGAAATAACACGAGATTCCTAAAAACTATATTGAATGCAGAGCAAGAGAAACTCGCAACCCTTACTCTTACATGGAAGGACTCCTGGATTCATTTATGAAATTTTCTTCACATTACTTGTACAAGAATAAATACATTAATAACCAATTCCTTCACAGTGAATGTATAAAAAAACCATAGAAGTAAAATCAACTGTTCTCTAACAGCACACAAAAACAATTATTCTCTAACGGCACAATTAATTATTCATTTACTATGAAAGTACTGAAGGCCTAATTTCCCATTTCCTATTTCAAACAAGATGCCCGGATGGTCGTTTTCTCTGTTGGCAACATTTAAATTCTGGGCGTCTAAGCATGATTATCTCCCGTGTGGTCTAGTGGCTAGGATACGCGGCTCTCACCCGCGAGGCCCGGGTTCGATTCCCGGCACGGGAAAAGTTTTGTTCTAACAAGTATAATTATTATACTACTAAAAATGTATATTGGTTTTGCTACTATGGTAGATTCACAACAACCATGCATTTGATGTCTATGCCAGTACCTTACGATGCTCCTGATTGGCTGTTGATAAGACAAACATAGGGCTGGAAACTCTCAGTCTCTCGAGAGTGTTCACGTGGTAGGATCTATGTTCCACTTCTCCTGAGGGATACGTCTTTCAGGCGATGGAGAACATACATCCTACCTGTGTAAACTCTCGAGAGGGACTAAGTTTCCAGCCCTGTGATTGGTTTATCAACAGCCAATCAGAAGCGTCGTAAGTGACTGGCCTAGACATCAAATGCACGGTTGATGTGAATCTACTATAGTAGGCACACTCGCCTTTCACTCACTTTAAGCTGTCAAAATAGTAGTTCTGCAAAATTTGTTAGGTTTATGGATGTTACCATAAATATGAAATGTTTGTAGGAATAACTTCACTGGAAAAGTCAATTCTGGTACTTTAAATAGATACATGACAAATACACAATCCTTAAGGGCGGCACACTAAACGAGAGGCAATGTAAAAAAATGCAGACAAGATATGAAAAAACATTTAACTCCAGTTAAATGAAAAAGAGGATAAAATTTCAAAAGTATCCACGAGACAGAATGATGAAATGACGAAACCACAATCTTGGACTCTATCTTATATCAGTGAGTCTGTCACAAATACTGAAGACATCAAAACTTATCAGTTAAGAATGGAGTTTAACTTTTTCATGCAAAGCTTCAAAGTAACGGGAACTGGAAGATACTTTTTCATGCAAAGCTTCAAAGTAACGGGAACTGGAAGATACTTTTTCATGCAAAGCTTCAAAGTAACGAGAACTGGAAGATTAGAAGACAATGGCAAAGGTTGAGAGCAGAATGACAGAACCATACATCAGTAGACCCAGCTATCCCTTAATTGCATAATTCCAAAGAATAAAAGAAAGCAAAGAGTTATGTGGCAACCAGAAAGGGCGAAGAAATCTCCCTAATCATCTTAGAGAAGAAGTGATTAAATAGTACCTGCAGCAAAAGAAACAAGGCGCAATCCGACCACCTGCTTACTCAGGAAGAGTGCAAGATTTTCCTCTCATGCTGTAAACATTATACTCCTAACTTAACGTGAAGTGGTCTTCGTAATTAATAAACATAATTAGTCTACTCATAATATTAACAACAGGGATAAAATAAAAAGGACACAAATTAAACATGTTCATATATTTTCAGTTATAAGTGGAAACACAAAATAGTTGAACAGAAATACAGCATCTAAATTCAGTAATTCAAATAAATTAAAACGTGCTAAAATTTACGGACAAAAAGCCCCCTTATTTCACCAACGAATGTTTCAAGTGTTATATTTTATTATAAATAATTTTCTGTACTGTTTAACATGCACATTATTTATCTTTTACATTTTTATTCTAATAAATAAATCATAAATATCTTTAATTCCTGTCCCTTTTACTCAGACCATTTAGGCTTTTTTATCCCCCAACAAGGACAACAAACTACAAAGTAGTTTGTAGGCTTATTCCCAAAGTAAGGGAAAAAATGGAGAGCCAACTACCAGAGAAAGGACTATAGTTCGAAGTTGTACTGGCCATACATATACGGTATAAATTATTTATCTATACACTTTACCAAAACGTTTATGAGAACATGGATTTAGAGCTCCCTTCCCGCAGTCTCAAACTCTTCCTAAGAACACGCAATGAAGTCCCAAACTGGATTTCTGAACTCTTACTCATGCGTTGACTACAAGTAGTTACGAAATGTAATCACTTAAGATTCTATTATGATAGTTTTTTTCTCTTTATTAAGGGAATGTATTAGATCCCGTCAGTTTTTGTTGTAGAATTACTATTTATTATATAGTTTACATTTTTAAGGACATCTTGTTCCAGATTATATCGAGGTCATACAAAGTTTTGGATGAGAATGTCAATAAGTCATTGATGCTCCTACGTATTTTCTTAAATGCATAAGCATGAGGAAAACATTTTTTTAAAATGTCTCCCTCTGAGAAGTCTTGAGGGACCTTTGCTCAATACGTCCTCCCTCCTTATTCGACGGATCTGCGAGGAGTAACTGCGTCATTATTTCTATTTGGAGGTTTGAATTTAGTCATTACAACACTTGTGCATCATTACTGGCCTTGACTGGAATGTTTTTACAATAGTATCTATAAGTTTGGGCCAGTAATGCTACTTTTGGAGACATTCAGAGGCTTTTAATGAAGTTAGCCCATGAAGCAAAATCCCTCATGAAACTTGAAGCATTTCGAGAGGTAAATAAGTTAAAACAAATCTATTAGTATTTAGACATCTATTGCATTATGGAATTCAGTAATCTTAACTTTGCACTCACAATCTGCTTTTGGTTTTTCCATAAAGTAAGTAAAATCTTGATGTGCAGCAGCACCATCTGAGAGAATATTGCAAACATCAAAGTGTTTATGATCAGATGTAACTTTAACTTAATCCTTTGCACTAAGTCATAAATTTTCATGCTATCAAACAAAGCTTCATAGTCCAAGGACTTGGGATACATGTGCTATACCAAACATATATATTTCCTTTTGAATACTTTTTTTATCAATCTAGCATCCCGGGGTTTGGGTTTAGTCACGTCAATAATAGTGTAGATAAAATACCTGGGCCTTGACCTCTTGACAGGGGTTAGGACCATCTACAGAATGAACACAGGTCCAGAGCTGAGCAGGGGAAGAGACAGTGGATCCATAACAAGTTGAAATAAGAAAAATGTAAAGGATAACTTAATGAGAATATTTAAAATGTCATTAGGTATTCTGGAAATTCGCTGGGTCTACAATGGGCAGCGAGAGTTCACTATACCCTGATGGTCCACTCCATACCCTACCTGTAATTGGTAGCACTAAAACAGAGGAGCACAGGTGTACGCCAAACCTGCCTGGTAGGTCAAAGACCATGTGAACATGTAATCCTTCTCCCTTTATGCTATGATGTAATGGGCTTTTTCCCCCTTTGCTAGAGGAGATGCTAGAAAACAACAGACGTGACTCTATAAAGAATGAAAAGTTATAACTGTCAAGGAAAACTCATGAGAACGGGTGTTATGAGTAGTCTGATATGTTATGTTATTCAACCTGCGAGCAAGGAGCACAAACAGGAATAGTACTTAAGGAGATTAGGAAAAAAGGAGCCACCTGGTGAAAGTGAAAATGTATCGAGAATAAGGGAAAGCCAAAGTTATTGAGCAAAGAATTGCCTTTGATTCAATGTAGTCGAGCTAAGAGACAGATGATGAAGAATCCCATTTATGAAAGTAAGATTTACAATAACAAATCAGGCAAACATATCACTAGGATGAAGAGAACTTGTGGCATCTAAACAATGCAAGATTTTCTAAGAAGCAGATATAGCAATTTGAAAGAAGAGAAGTGGGTCCTGAAAGTCGTATAAATCTGATTTTCAACTAGTATTTTGGAAGATGCTGGTAGCCTCATGTCCATATTGGCTATGACTTACTAGTATATTCAACTAAGTATCAGGTACAAATTCACTGCTTAGATTAACGGAAGTCCAATAAATTTTAACGAAATGCTCCTATATAAGAGCCAGATACAGGCAAGACAGACAAACACTTAGAACATGTAGTCATAAGAAGATGAACTTACACTTCTAAGAGCAAGCACGAAGATTCAAAGACAATAAAAGCACCACTGCCATTTATACTCTAACTGGTTCACTTAAGGTAGATTCTTGGGTGATCCCTATGCCTACGAGACGTTAGTTTGGCGGCCGCTGATTGGCTGGAAGCTGCCTACCTCCCGGTACCAGCCAATCAGCAGCCATCAAACAAACGTCTCGTAAGAATAAGGCTCATCCGAGAATCTACCTTAAGTGAATCAGTTATCGTTGATAGAACATTTCCTGCTCCTTGTCCTTGGTACAGCACGATACTTACTTTTTTATTTTCTTTTGCTTGTTTGTTTTTGTTTTTGTTTGCAAGTAGACCTCAACCACTTGATAATGTCCCATCGAATTCATACAAATGGCAAATAAATAAGGCAAGCATCTATAGATGGTTCACTTAAGGTAGATTCTTAGATGAACCCTATGCTTAAGAGACCTTTGTTTGGTGACAGTTGATTGGCTGGTACCGGGAGGTAGGCAGCTCCCAGCCAATCAGCGGCCGCCAAACAAACGTCTCGTAGGCATAGGAATCACCCAAGGATCCTCCTTAAGTAAACCAGCTATAGTATAAGAAATTACAAATGTTCAAGATAAACAAAAATAGAAACAAAGGAAACAAAGTTTTTCCCGTAAACTATTTACATAAATAAAACCGAGAACTATCAACGCCCCCTTGTTCACTTCTTCCATTATCTTAATGCGCCCAGTAGTTGCCTGCCCTTGTCCTCTTAAAAGGATTACGCCCCGTGAATGATCTCCATTAATTAGCCCAATCATCAATTTGACACAAGGTCAAAAGATGATAGACGTTCAATGGAAGTGTATACAAGTTCTTCACAATGAAGCTGCACGGGGTCGGTAGTCGCAAATTGCAAGCAAATGAAGATAGAAAGTATATAATAAGTGTAACTATTACTCACTGGAAGACAACTATATTGCAGTATGGACCGAAAAGACGCTATGAACGAACCCATGGTTTTTACAGAAGACTTACGATTTGATACGTAATATTAACCCCAGTTACAGCAGGACATCTTAGCTAAGTTCATACACACACACAGTCAGCTGATAACCGAAATGAACTTACAATGAAACATGTATCCAACACTTTAATAATCTGTTCTACCAGGCCAGCTACTTGTTGAACCACCCCTCTAAAATTTGGTATATAACTTTTTTCATCCTTTCATAAAATATAAACTGTCTAAACAAATAATGACTGCAGAAACCTCTGACAGGGCAAGAGTTGTATAGTGAGTGGCTAAACATCTGTCATTAAATCTGAACTATAATAAATACTTGTTAATAAAACAAAATTAGGTCGTGGGAGGTATACTCTGTCCACTTCAACATGCAAGATGTACTGTAACAAGGCGTGATCCGACCTCCGGCTTACTCTGGGAACGTGCTAAAATCTAGGTAAATAGCGCCTTGTTTCACCAACGAAAATTAAAATAAATAAGCTATATTTTACTAGAAATAATTGTTCTGCACTGTTTAACATACTCATTATTTTTGACATTTTCAGTCTGATAAATATCATAAATATCCTATCCTAAAATTCCTGTGTCTTTAACTCAACTCGAAACACCTTTTTCATGTCTTTTTAGGCTTTCCTATCCCCCCAACAAGAACAAAAACGACAAGAAAAGCAACACCAAAGTAGTTTGTATGGAGTAGTACAATGCATCTCGCATGCATTGTACTACTCCATAAATAAGAGAGAATTACTGAACTGGTTTAGCATTATAAACGTCTCCAATGAAATACAAAAAAAACAAAAATTTTCTTTTTAGAATTAAGACTTGTAATTAGAATGCTTCAATAAAAATAGTCATACCTTAGGAGTGTTTTGCGCAATTGGGACGCGAAACAAATTCCATTACTATACCTCTTATGAAAGGTATAACGATATGCGAATGTAACATCTACTTGTGACAATATGGTATAAGCATCTGCTGTAAACGCTGTAAGTCCCCCAGCCTATATACAAAATGTTAAAACAACTACGCCATTAAAGGCTGCTCTAAATCGTGCTAGTAGCTGAAAATTTATGCTCTGGTCCCACATGGGTTGATTACAGCTGGACGCCCCCTCATTACGAGAAGAAGAGCGAGAGAGAAGGAGAGAAGAGAGAAGAAGAGGAGAGAGAGAGAGAGAGAGAGAGCGGCTGCAGTTATAAAGATGTTGACATTACTATTTAAACTATTATTTACATAACTGATCATAATACTTACTTTTACTCTAGTATACCCTGCTGCTAGAAGCTACTATTGCTGATATCACAACCTCCTGGTAATAAAACTAGAATTGTAGTAATGACAAGACTTTTAAGATTCGTTGACTTTTTATTTTAATTTCCTATATGTTGTAACAACAGGCTTCTTTGTAGTCCCAATTTCTCAGACCCAGCAGACAGATGACGTTTATGGGGATATTCGAGTCTGCACAGTTGCTTTCACTTAACTCGGTGTCCCATGAGAAAGACAACATTTGCATGAAACCCTGGCTTCACGGAGAGAGGAGAGAGAGAGAGAGAGAGAGAGAGAGAGAGAGAGAGAGGGCACGTTATCGTCAGCTTTCGTACAGTAACCATGTATTATCAAGAAGAATAACCGAGACTTAGCTTTAACAAGGAAGCAAATGGCATTTTTTACCTTGACACGTAAACAGATAAAGAATCATATTGATAAATTTGAAAGACTACTTAGGGGAATTACCTATCAGCATTCCTATACTATACTATAACATCTAATTCTAATTTCGAAGATACTGGCTACATCCTTATTTATGGTACTTGTGCTACTTCTAGTATATATGTACGTATTCACTAACTGCCCAAAGAAATTGTCTGAAATAAAGTTTGTAATTACTACTATAAATCTACTTGCTCTAAAACAGGCTTAACTAGTATATATGAGAGAGAGAGAGAGAGAGAGAGAGAGAGAGAGAGAGAGAGAGAGAGGATCTACCACTGAACCACATGCTTCACGATTACGAAAACAGACGGCTCAACAGAAGGAATTTGGTGCCACACCGCAGGGCGACCACTCTGTGCTATTTTGGCTCTGGCTCCAAGTGCAGAGGCACCAGAAGGAGCCCAAGGGTACTTTGACAAATAAATGCCAAAATACTTTATGAATAAGAGTCGTTTAGTTACTGGGATAGGCGGCTTTCATCTGCTAGAGAGCGGTTCGAGACCCTGCACAGGAATAAATTTTTAGTTAAGCTATCTGGATAAGAACACAATACATAACAAAAGGCAGTAGTATTTCACCTTGACGTTAACTTTCAATATCACTAAAAAACAACTCTTAAAAAAAAAGAAAAAAAAATTCGTTTTACTCTAACACTGAAAACGTTCTATCAACCAAACAAACTTTTTTCTTGTTTTCTTTAATTTTCTTTGTATATTAAAACGAAGTCTAGGGTATGAGACGGCACGAGATTAGTTTGGCAATAAGAGTTGTAAGTTTGTCAAAAAGATCATTCTTTTCCAAAAGATAGGGTTCAATCTACACAAGAGAGATCAAAGAAACACGATACAACTGAGCCGTTAAAATTCTTTAAATACAAAATGCACTGTTTCATTGCTGTAGACCAAGGGTCCCCAACCTTTTTCTTCTTCTGTACCCACTTAGGAATTTTTATAGATTCCTGTGTACAAATAAAAATTAAGGATGAAAAAGACAAACAATGAAATTGATGTAGTGATATAGTCACACCATTTACTAGGCGTCAGGGTCGGTAGGACTGAGTGACTCAAGCCAGTCATCATGCAGTCCGCCAAGGGTACAGATTACAGCCACGGGAAGTACCATAATAGTAAAAAATAAATGGCAGTCACACTACTCTTGATATATATTAAGTGAAAGCTTTGCTTACTAAAATGAGGAAATAGAGAAAAACAAACAAAGAAAAGACAAACTAATCTACCCACCTAAAAAGAAGAACAAAGAAGTTTGTACTTACTCCCCGAATAAGCGACAATTCTTTCCTTTAATTAACCAACAAAATTTCACTTTAACAAGGACTTTAACAATATTTAATAATACTAACTCTGAAATACTAAATCCTACTTTCTGGAGTTGTCAAAATTAGGCTGTACTTTGTAATTGGACTGTTTGGTTTATAATATGTATGAAAAATACTTTGATTTCTATTTCTCCCAATGGCTTAGTGTTCAGTTACAACTTGGTTTCTTGTCAGTCATAAGAGTATAGGCTGTAATTTAGTCCACTTTGTTCATTTTAGATTAAGCTAGCTGTGCGCTATCACAGGTATTGCTTCAGAGCATCTCTTGATTTTATTGTAGCTCATTCATGTCATAGGTGAGACGATATTCATAGCAGTTACATTCCTCTTTTATGTTATTAATGTACTTTCCACATCTGGATTTAGATCAGGTTCAAGTTTTATTACTTCCAGTACAGAAAGAAATGAAGGAAAAGATTTTCCAGTACCGGGAATTGAGCCAGGGCCTCACGGGTGAGAGCTGCGTATTCTAGCCACTAGACCACATGTAATAACGGGGCCACCGGCCCCCGTTATTCACTTAGGTAGCGATAAGCCAAAAGCGGTAGGCACTGGCAATACCTTGTCCCTCCCCCCCCCCTCTCTCTCTCTCCTGATACCCAACTCTGGCAATAGCCTTCCTCTCTCTCTCTCTCTCTCTCTCTCTCTCTCCTTCATTATCTAAGGTCACCAAATCAGAGTCGGAACTACAAAAATAGACATTTATTGGAAGCAGAGTATTAATTGAATAACTCAGATTCTTACAGGATAATTAAATGGAATGATAACTCAAAATTCAGATACTCAGAGAACCCCCGGTATTTTAACAGTCTTAATCAGTAATTAGTCACACCATTTATCCCTTCTCCAAAATATAGTTCCCCTACCAGAATACAGTCCCCTCCACTAGATCTGCCTGTTAAAAAGACAGGAGGGACAAACTGATAAGCACACACAGTTGTAAAGACAAAGTGAAAAGATTAAATGAAATAGAACATCTTTACAAAATATCAAAAATACAGTTAAGCCACATCTGAGTCTAAAGCAAAGTAATTCTTACCCATCTCAGCCCAGAATCTCACAAGCAGAAATAAAAACACGTTGTAGAGCCATCCAGGCTCTTTCTCTCCAAGGCAACCGTCTCCATCCTTCTGGCTAATTACCTGCCATTCTGAATGGACATAGCTTGTACCTACATACGAACTCACACTCAAAAGTTCGGAATGCACACGCCCCAGGTAACTGGTTGCAGCCAGTTTTCAAAGGCCCCTTGGACAAGCTCCCATGGTACTGATTTGCTAGGTAGAAACTTTGACATCACGCCACCAAAAAAGATACATCAGCATTCTTAACCTGTCGCTCAGACTCTCTGTCTCCAGGGAAGTTGAATGATGAATCACCAATTTCTAAGGAATGTCAAGGCACGACATACAACAATATCTCATACATCAGTCTTTATATAACACATGGAACTTGCGCGTTAACATTTAACACAAAAATTCTTTCCTTTTATTAACATACTCAATTTCTCTTTTCCTTTGGTACCAAAACTATTAACAATATTTAATGATACTAACACTGAAAAACTAAAGTCTACTTGCTAGTGTTGACAAAACTAAGTTGAATTTTATAAGTGTACAGTTAATTACAAAATGTTAAATAGATAGTTGCGAATTACAAAATAATTAATGTTCAAAAAGGATATAATATTCCTTAATGGTAGAAACCTGTTTTGTAAATTTCTTGTTATAACTCAATTTATAAATTTAACAGGCTAGTATAATAGGGCTCCTAATTCTTAGTCCCGATTTCCAGGACAAGTTCGAAGGCCACAGACTCCAACCCCTAGATTGTTTAATGTCATAACTTAGGCCATGAAGCTCTCCAACTCTCTTCGAAGAAGCCAAGACCAACAGGAAAAATGTATTCAGTCATATTCTTGACTGACGATTGTAGTAGTGGCTCTAATGGCGCTCAAGTGAGACTACTCAGGACCAGAGTAAGATCCCCCATCAGTGGGGCAGAACCAACCACATGGCAGCCCTACAACTTGTTTTCTTGTTATTCATAATATAGTATAGTCTGAAATTTACATCAATTTATTCAGTGTGCTAGCAAAGGTAGTAATTTAGAATATTAACTGATTTTATCTCTTTCATGTCAAAGTTGAGAAGATATTGATAGAAATTACATTATTCTTCAATGTTTTTAATGTAATTTCCACATCTGGAATTACTTAAGCATCATACTTCATTACTTCCAGTATGCACTTTAGTGAATGAAAAGGCTTTCCCGTACCGGGAATCGAACCCGGGCCTCGCGGGTGAGAGCCGCGTATCCTAGCCACTAGACCACACGGGACATGCTCATTAACATTTATCACAAAATAAATCGTGATCCGACCTCCAGCTTAGTCGGTAAGTGTGCAACATTATTCTCTCAAGCATAAGTTGTAAACAATATATTCCAAACTTAACATAATTGAAAACGTCCTCGAATGTACAAATAGATCTTTGTTTCAAATACAAAAATTAAAATATATAAATAAAATCTTATAAATAATTTCTCGGTAATGATTAACATTAACATTATTTATTTTTTACTTTTATATTCTTATAAACAGGTCATAAATATCCTATCCACAAAATCCTGCATCTTAAAATCAGTGCTAAACACATTTTTCACAACTTTTTAGGGTGTTCCTCAGACCTTTTCTACCCAACTAACAAGAACAAAAAACAACGACAACAAAGTAGTTTGTAGGCTTACTCCCCAATAAGCAACAATTCTTTCCTTTAATTAACCTATTCACTTTCTCTTTTCCTTTGGTACCAAAGACTTTAACAATATCTAATAATACTAACTCTGAAATGGTAAACCCTACTTGCTGGTGTTGACAAAATTAGGCTGTATTTTGAAATTGCACTGTTATCCAAAGTGATACAGTGATACAGCTTTACCTTAACAATCTTTCTCTTAAAAAGTTATGAAATATTACTTAATGGCATAAATTGTTTAGAAAATTCCCTGTTATAACTTATCAACGTAAAAGGAGTTTGATAATATATCTCAAAAATGCTTTGATTTCCATTTTTACCACTGGATTAAGGTATTCAGTTACAACTTGTTTTCTTGTCAATCATAAAAGAATAGTTTTAATTTTATTCCAGTTTGTTCATTTTAGATTAAGCTAAATTTGTGCTAGCACAGGTATTGCTTCAGAGCACCCTTAATTTTACTGTATCTCATCCGTGTCATAGTTGAGACGATGTTGATAGCGGTTACATTCCTCTTTTATGTTATTGATGTAAGTTCCACATCTGGAATTATCCCAGATTCAAATTTTATTATTTCCAGTACAGAAAGAAGGGAATGAAAAGCCTTTCCCGTACCGGGAATCGAACCTGGGCCTCGCAGGTGAGAGCCACGTATCCTAGCCACTAGACCACACAAGACTTGCTCATTAACATTTAACACAAAAAATTCTTTCCTTTTATTAACATACTCAATTCCTCTTTTCCTTTGGTACCAAAACTATAAACAATATTTAATGATACTAACTCTGAAAAGCTAATGTCTACTTGCTAGTGTTGACAATATTATGTTGAATTTTATAATTAGACAGTTATAAAAAATGTTATATAGATAGTTGTGAATTACAAAACATTCATGTTCAATAAGGATGTAATATTCCTTAATGGTAGAAAACTAATTTGCAAATGTCTTATGACTCAATTTATCAATTTAACAGGCTAGTTTGATAGGGCTTCTAATTCTTAGTCAAGAATTCCAGGATAAATTCAAAGACCACAGACCCCAACTTCTAGTTTGTTTACTGTCATAACTTAGGATATTAAGCTCTCCAATTCTCTTCGAAGAAGCCAAGACCATCAGGAAAAATGTATTCAGTCATATTCTTGACTGACGATTGTAGTAGTGGCTCTAATGGCGCTCAAGTGAGACTACTCAGGACCAGAGTAAGATCCCACATCAGTGGGGCAGAACCAACCACATGGCAGCCCTACAACTTGTTTTCTTCTTATTCATAATATAGTATAGTCTGAAATTTACATCAATTTATTCAGTGTGCTAGCAAAGGTAGTAATTTAGAATATTAACTGATTTTATCTCTTTCATGTCAAAGTTGAGAAGATATTGATAGAAATTACATTATTCTTCAATGTTTTTAATGTAATTTCCACATCTGGAATTACTTAAGCATCATACTTCATTACTTCCAGTATGCACTTTAGTGAATGAAAAGGCTTTCCCGTACCGGGAATCGAACCCGGGCCTCGCGGGTGAGAGCCGCGTATCCTAGCCACTAGACCACACGGGACATGCTCATTAACATTTAACACAAAATAAAGCGTGATCCGACCTCCAGCTTAGTCGGTAAGTGTGCAACGTTATTCTCTCAAGCATTAGTTGTAAACAATATATTCCAAACTTACCCCCAATAAGCAACAATTCTTTCCTTTAATTAACCTATTCACTTTCTCTTTTCCTTTGGTACCAAAGACTTTAACAATATCTATAATACTAACTCTGAAATGCTAAACCCTACTTGCTGGTGTTGACAAAATTAGGCTGTATTTTGAAATTGCACTGTTATCCAAAGTGATAAAGTGATACAGCTTTACCTTAACAATCTTTCTCTTAAAAAGTTATGAAATATTACTTAATGGCATAAATTGTTTAGAAAATTCCCTGTTATAACTTATCAACGTAAAAGGAGTTTGATAATATATCTCAAAAATGCTTTGATTTCCATTTTTATCATTGGATTAAGGTATTCAGTTACAACTTGTTTTCTTGTCAATCATAATAGAATAGTTTTAATTTTATTCCAGTTTGTTCATTTTAGATTAAGCTAACTGTGTGCTAGCACAGGTATTGCTTCAGAGCACCCTTAATTTTACTGTATCTCATCTGTGTCATAGGTGAGACGATGTTGATAGCGGTTACATTCCTCTTTTATGATTGATGTAAGTTCCACATCTGTAATTATCCCAGATTCAAATTTTATTATTTCCAGTACAGAGAGAAGGGAATGAAAAGCCTTTCCCGTACCGGCAATCGAACCTGGGCCTCGGGTGAGAGCCACGTTTCCTAGCCACTGGACCACAAGACTTAAGCATTAACATTTAACACAAAAAATTCTTTCCTTTTATTAACTTACACTCCTTCTTTTACTTTGGGTACCAAAACTATAAACAATATTTAATGATACTAACTCTGAAAAGCTAAAGTCTACTTGCTAGTGTTGACAATATTATGTTGAATTTTATAATTAGACAGTTATCAAAAATGTTATATAGATAGTTGTGAATTACAAAACATTCATGTTCAATAAGGATGTAATATTCCTTAATGGTAGAAAACCAATTTGCAAATGTCTTATGACTCAATTAATCAATTTAACAGGATAGTTTGATAGGGCTTCTAATTCTTAGTCAAGAATTCCAGGATAAATTCAAAGACCACAGACCCCAACTTCTAGTTTGTTTACTGTCATAACTTAGGATATTAAGCTCTCCAATTCTCTTCGAAGAAGCCAAGACCAACAGGAAAAATGTATTCAGTCATATTCTTGACTGACGATTGTAGTAGTGGATCTAATGGCGCTCAAGTGAGACTACTCAGGACCAGAGTAAGATCCCACATCAGTGGGGCAGAACCAACCACATTGCAGCACTACAACTTGTTTTCTTGTTATTCATAATATAGTATAGTCTGAAAATTACATCAATTTATTCAGTGTGCTAGCAAAGGTAGTAATTTAGAATATTAACTGATTTTATCTCTTTCATGTCAAAGTTGGGAAGATATTGATAGTAATTACATTATTCTTCAATGTTTTTAATGTAATTTCCACATCTGGAATTACTTAAGCATCATACTTCATTACTTCCAGTATGCACTTTAGTGAATGAAAAGGCTTTCCCGTACCGGGAATCGAACCCAGGCCTCTTTGCGGGTGAGAGCGAGTATCCTAGCCACTAGACCACACGGGACATGCTCATTATCATTTAACACAAAATAAAGCGTGATCCGACCTCCAGCTTAGTCGGTAAGTGTGCAACGTTATTCTCTCAAGCATAAGTTGTAAACACTATATTCCAAACTTAACATAAATGAAAACGTCCTCGAATCTACAAATAGAACTTTGTTTCACATATACAAAAATTAAAATATATAATTAAAATCTTATAAATAATTTCTCTGTAATGATTAACATTAACATTATTTATTTTTTACATTATAATTCTAATAAACAAGTCATAAATATCTATCCACAAAATCACGTTATCTTATAATCAATGCAAACACATTTTCACAAACCTTTTTGTTTAGTGTGTCAGACCTTGTACCCAATTAACAAGAACAAAAAACAATGACAACAAAGTAGTTTGTATGCTTACTCCCCAATAAGCAACAATTCTTTCCTTTAATTAACCTATTCACTTTCTCTTTTCCTTTGGTACCAAAGACTTTAACAATATCTAATAATACTAACTCTGAAATGGTATACCCTACTTGCTGGTGTTGACAAAATTAGGCTGTATTTTGAAATTGCACTGTTATCCAAAGTGATAAAGTGATACAGCTTTACCTTAACAATCTTTCTCTTAAAAAGTTAGGAAATATTACTTAATGCCATAAATTGTTTAGAAAATTCCATGTTATAACTTATCAACGTAAAAGGAGTTTGATAATATATCTCAAAAATGCTTTGATTTCCATTTTTACCACTGGATTAAGGTATTCAGTTACAACTTGTTTTCTTGTCAATCATAATAGAATAGTTTTAATTTTATTCCAGTTTGTTCATTTTAGATTTAGCTAACTGTGTGCTAGCACAGGTATTGCTTCAGAGCATCCTTAATTTTACTGTATCTCATCCGTGTCATAGGTGAGACGATGTTGATAGCGGTTACATTCCCCTTTTATGTTATTGATGTAAGTTCCACATCTGGAATTATCAGAGATTAAAAATTTTATATTCCAGTACAGAAAGAAGGGAATGAAAAGCCTTTCCCGTACCGGGAATCGAACCTGGGCCTCGCGGGTGAGAGCCACGTATCCTAGCCACTAGACCACACAAGACTTGCTCATTAACATTTAACACAAAAAATTCTTTCCTTTTATTAACTTACTCAATTCCACTTTTCCTTTGGTACCAACACTATAAACAATATTTAATGATACTAACTCTGAAAAGCTAAAGTCTACTTGCTAGTGTTGACAATATTATGTTGAATTTTATAATTAGACAGTTATCAAAAATGTTATATAGATAGTTGTGAATTACAAAACATTCATGTTCAATAAGGATTGTAATATTCCTAATGGTAGAAAAACTAATTTGCAAATGTCCTTTATGATTCAATTTATCAATTTTAACAGGCGAGTTTGATAGGGCTTCTAATTCTTTAGTCAGGAATTCCAGGATAAATTCAAAGACCACAGACCCCAAACCTTCTAGTTTGTTACTGTCATAACTTTAGGATATTAAGGGCTCTCCAATCTCTTCGAAGAAGCCAAGGACCATCAGGAAAAATGTATTCAGTCATATTCTTTGACTGACGATTGTAGTAGTGGCTCTAATGGCGCTCAAGTGAGACTACTCAGGGACCAGAGTTAAGATCCACATCAGTGGGAGGGGCAGAACAAACCACATGGCAGCACTACACCTTGTTTCTTCTTATTTCATAGTATAGTTATAGTCTGAAATTACATAAATTTATTCAGTGTGCTAGCAAAGGTAGTAATTTAGAATATAAACTGATTTTATCTCTTTCATGTCAAAGTGAGAAGATATTGATAGTAATTACATTATTCTTCAATGTTTTTAATGTAATATCCACATCTGGAATTACTTAAGCATCATACTTCATTACTTTCAGTATGCACTTTAGTGAATGAAAAGGCTTTCCCGTACCGGGAATCGAACCCGTTCCTCGGCGGGGTGAGAGCCGCGTATCCTAGCCACTAGACCACACGGGACATGCCTCATTAACATTTAACACAAAATAAAGCGTGATCCGACCGCCCCCAGCTAGTCGGTAAGTGATGCAACGTTATTCTCTCAAGCTAAGATGTAAAACAATATATTCCAAACTTAACATAAATGAAAACGTCCTCGAATCTACAAATAGAACTTTGTTTCACATACAAAAATTAAAATATATAATTAAAATCTTCTAAATAATTTCTCTGTAATGATTAACATTAACATTATTTATTTTTTACATTTATATTCTAATAAACAAGTCATAAATATCCTATCCACAAAATCCTGTATCTTAAAATCAGTGCTAAACACATTTTTCACAACTTTTTAGGGTGTTCCTCAGACCTTTTCTACCCAACTAACAAGAACAAAAAACAACGACAACAAAGTAGTTATAGGCTTACTCCCCAATAAGCAACAATTCTTTCCTTTAATTAACCTATTCACTTTCTCTTTTCCTTTGGTACCAAAGACTTTAACAATATCTAATAATACTAACTCTGAAATGCTAAACCCTACTTGCTGGTGTTGACAAAATTAGGCTGGTTGATTTTGAAAATTGCAATCTGTTTATCCAAAAGTGATAAAGTGATACAAGCTTTTACCTTAAACAGTCTTTTCCTTCTCTTGAAAAAATGTTTATGAAATATTACTTAAATGACATAAATTGTTTAGAAAATTCCCTGTTATAACTTATCAACGTAAAAGGAGTTTGATAATATATCTCAAAAATGCTTTGATTCCCATTTTTACCACTGGATTAAGGTATTCAGTTACAACTTGTTTTCTTGTCAATCATAATAGAATAGTTTTAATTTTATTCCAGTTTGTTCATTTTAGATTAAGCTAACTGTGTGCTAGCACAGGTATTGCTTCAGAGCACCCTTAATTTTACTGTATCTCATCCGTGTCATAGGTGAGACGATGTTGATAGCGGTTACATTCCTCTTTTATGTTATTGATGTAAGTTCCACATCTGGAATTATCCCAGATTCAAATTTTATTATTTCCAGTACAGAAAGAAGGGAATGAAAAGCCTTTCCCGTACCGGGAATCGAACCTGGGCCTCGCGGGTGAGAGCCACGTATCCTAGCCACTAGACCACACGGGACTTGCTCATTAACATTTAACACAAAAAATTCTTTCCTTTTATTAACATACTCAATTCCTCTTTTCCTTTGGTACCAAAACTATAAACAATATTTAATGATACTAACTCTGAAAAGCTAAAGTCTACTTGCTAGTGTTGACAATATTATGTTGAATTTTATTATTAGACAGTTATCAAAAATGTTATATAGATAGTTGTGAATTACAAAACATTCATGTTCTTTAATGGTAGAAAACTAATTTGCAAATGTCTTATGACTCAATTTATCAATTTAACAGGCTAGTTTGATAGGGCTTCTAATTCTTATTCAAGAATTCCAGGATAAATTCAAAGACCACAGACCACAACTTCTGGTTTGTTTAAGGTCATAACTTAGGCCATGAGGCTCTCCAATTCTCTTCGAAGAAGCCAAGACCAATAGGAAAAATATATTTAGTCATATTCTGGACTGACGATTGTAGTAGTGGCTCTAATGGCGCTCAAGTGAGACTACTCAGGACCAGAGTAAGATCCCACATCAGTGGGGCAGAACCAACCACAAGGCAGCCCTACAACTTGTTTTATTGTTATTCATAATATAGTATAGTCTGAAATTTACATCAATTTATTCAGTGTGCTAGCAAAGGTAGTAATTTAGAATATTAACTGAATTTATCTCTTTCATGTCAAAGTTGAGAAGATATTGATAGTAATTACATTATTCTTCAATGTTTTTAATGTAATTTCCACATCTGGAATTACTTCATTCTCATATTTCATTAATTCCAGTATGCATTTTCGTGAATGAAAAGGCTTTCCCATACCAGGAATCGAACCCGGGCCTCGCGGGTGAGAGCCGCGTATCCTAGCCACTATACCACACGGGACATGCTCATTAACATTTAACACAAAATAAAGCGTGATCCGACCTCCAGCTTAGTCGGTAAGTGTGCAACGTTATTCTCTCAAGCATAAGTTGTAAACACTATATTCCTAACTTAACATAAATGAAAACGTACTCAAATTAACAAATTCTACCCAACTAACAAGAACAAAAAACAACAACAAAGTAGTTTGTAGGCTTACTCCCCAAGTAAACAACAATTCTTTCCTTTAATTAACCTATTCACTTTCTCTTTTCCTTTGGTACTAAAGACTTTAACAATATCTAATAATACTAAATCTACAATGCTAAACCCTACTTGCTGGTGTTGACAAAATTAGGCTGTATTTTAAATTGCACTGTTATCCAAAGTGATAAAGTGATACAGCTTTACCTTAAAAAATCTCATTATCAAAAAGGTATGAAATATTAGTTAGTGGTATAAATTGTTTAGAAAATTCCCTGTTATAACTTACCAATGTAAAAGGAGTTTGATAATGTATCTCAAAAATGCTTTGATTTCCATTTTTTCCACTGGCTTATGGTGTTCAGTTACAACTTGTTTTCTTGTCAGTATAAGAGTATAGTTTAAAATTTAGTCCAGTTTGTTCATTTTAGATTAAGCTAATTGTGCACTAGCACAGGTATTGCTTCAGAGCTCCCTTAATTTTACTGCTTCTCATTCATGTCATAGGTGAGACGATGTTGGTAGCAGTTACATTCTTCTTTTGTGTTATTAATGTAAGTTCACACCAGGAATTAGCCCGGATTCAATTTTTACTATTTCCAGTTTGGAAAGAAGGGAATGAAAAGCTTTTTCTGTACCAGGAATTGAACCCGGGCCTGGCAGTTTAGAGCCGCGTATCCTACCCACTAGACCACATGGGACACTTTCATAATCATTTAACATAAATACAGGCGTGATCCGACCTACAACTTGCTTGGGGAGCGTACAAGTTTTTCACGTGAAACATGAGTTGTAAACATTATATTTCTTACTTAAGGTAAATGAAAACGTGCTAACATCTGCGGACAAATGAATATTTCTTTCATATACGAAAATTAAAATAAAGAAGGAATATCTTATAAATAATTTTTCTGTACCATTCAACATGCACATTATTTATTTTTTTCACATTTATATTCTTATAAATAAGTCATAAACACCCTATCCTCAAATTCCTGTAGCTTAAAATCAATGCAAAATACATTTTTCACACATTTTTAGGATCTTCCACAGAACCTTCCCACCCACCTAACAAGAGCAACAAGAAAGTACTTTGTACGCTTACTCCCACAACAAGCGTCAATTCTTGACTTTAATTAACCTATTCAGTTTCCCTTTACCTTTAGTACCAAGGACTTTAGCATTTTTTAATATTACTAACTCTGGAATATTAAACCCTATTTTTTGATGTTGACAAAATTAGGCTGCATTATGTAATTGGACTGTTATCCAAAGTCATAAAGTTATACAGTATTACATTATAAAATTTTACTGCTAAACATGTATGTAATATTACCTAATGGCATAAATTGTTTGGTAAATTTCTTGTTGTAACTTACATTCGTAAAAGGGTAGTTTATATGTATGAAAAATACTTTGAATTCTATTTTTCCCAATGGCTTACAGTGTTCAACTTGGTTTTTTGTCAGTCATGGGAGTACAGGCTGTAATTTAGTCCAGTTTGTTCATTTTAGATTAAGCAAACTGTGTGCTAGCACAGGTATTGCTTCAGAGCATCCCTTGATTTTACTGTATTTCATTCATGTCATAGGTGAGACGATACTGATAGCAGTTACATTCCTCTTTAATGTTATTGGTGTACTTTCCACATCTGGAATTATCTCAGGTTCAAGTTTCATTACTTCTAGTACGGAAAGAGGTGAATGAAAAGATTTCCCCGTATTAGGAATCGAACCCGGGCCTCGCAGGTGAGAGCCGTATATCCTAGCCACTAGACCACACGAGACTTGCTCATGAACATTTACCACAAAAAATTCTTTTCTTTTATTAACCTACTCAATTCCTCTTTTCCTTTGGTATCAAATATATTAACAATATTTAATGATACTAACTCTCAAAAGATAAAGTCTACTTGCTAGTGCTGACAAAATCAAGTTGAATTTTACAAGTGGATAGTTATCCAAAATGTTAAATAGATAGTTTTACCTTACAAAACATTAATGTTCAAAAAGTTGTAATGCTTTTTAATCGTAGAAAATATTTTGGTAATTTTCTTGTTATAACTTAATTTATCAATGTAAAATGTTAGTTTATCTTGAAAATGCTTTGAATTCTATTTTTTCAGAGTTTAAGAATTATGAAGGGGCACTCATAAGGAGGACTTTTACCCCGTCCTTGTCACCAATTAGGATATTCAGGAGTGGAATAACAAAAGTGTTCTTCCACCTAAGGATATATCACTAACAAAATTTATAAAGTTTTATTTTTTTTTTTCAATTTCACGATGAGCTTATTCCCTTACAGTGTTCACTTACAACTTGTTTATTTTTTTTTGTCTGTCACAATAGTATAGGTTGAACTTCAGTGCAGTTTTTTCATTTTACATTAAGCCAGTTGTGCTAGCTAAGGTATTGCTACAGAGCAATCCTAGATTTTATCTTATTCATTTTACAGGTGAGACGATATTGCTATCAGTTACATTCCTCTTTAATGTAATTTCCACATCTTGAATTAGCTCAGCTTCATTTTTCATTATTTCTAAATGAAAGAAATGGCTTTCCTGTACTGGGAATCGAACCAGGGCCTTGCGGGTGAGAGCCGCGTATCCTAGCCTCTAGACCACTCGGGACTTGCTCATTAACATCTAATACAAAAAAAATTCTTTCCTTTTATTAACCTATTAAATTTCTCTTTCCCTTTGGTACCAAACACTTGAGCAATATTTAATCATACTAAATCTGAAATGCTAAAGCCTTCTTTCTAGTGTTAACAAAATTAAGCTGCATTTTATAATTTGACCGTTATACAAAATGTTAAATATATAGTTTTACCTTACAAAACATTAATGTTCAAAAAGTATGTAATATTTCTTAATGGTAGAAAACGTTTTTGTGAATTTCTTGTTATAACTTAATAATGTAAAAAGGCTAGTTTGATATATCTTAAAAATGCTTTGATTTCCATTTTTTTTCCAGTCTGTGGACTATAAAAGGACACTCATATAGCAAGACTTTCGCCAGGTCCTTCTCGCCCATTAGGACACTCAGGAGTAGAATAAAAAAGTTATCTTCCACCACAGGAAATATCACTGACAAGATTTGTAGCCTTCTAATTTTATGATGTGACATTTCTCTTAGTGTTCACTTAAAACATGTTTTCTTGCCATTCACTATAGTACAGGCTGAACTTGAGGGCAGCTTGTTCATTTTAGATTAAGCCAGCTGTGTGATAGTAAAGGTATTGCTTCAGAATATCAATTGATTTTATCTCTTTCATGTCATAGGTGAGACGATATTAATAGCAGTTACATTCTTCTTTAATGTTATTAATGTACTTTCAACACCTGGAATTAGCCGAGTATCCTAGCCACTAGACCACAAAGTATATGTTCATTAACATAACACACACAAAATTCTCTCCTTTCATTAACCTATTCCATTTCTTTTGGCCTTTAGTACCAAGGACTTTGCCAATATTTAATTATACTAACTCTGAACTGCTACATCCTACTTACTGATGTTGACAAAATGAGGCTGTATTATGCAACTGGTCCGTTATCCAAAGTGTTAAAGTGATAGCTTTACCTAAGAAAATATTAGTGTTGAAAAGGTATGTAATATTTCTTAATAACTAAAAGTTGTATGATAAATTTCTTTTTATAACTTAATTTATCAACGTAAAAGGCTAGTTTGATATATCTCGAAAATGCTTTGATTTCCATTTTTCCCAGCTTGTGGACTATGAAGGGGCACTCATACAGCGGAACTTTAACCTGGTCCTTCTCAGCCATTTGAACTCTCAGAATATGAATAAGAAAGTTATCTTCCACCGTAGCAAATATCACTACCGAGACTAAAACCCTTTCTTTTTTATGATATGCTTATTTCTATAGTGTTCATTTGGATCTTGTTTAGTTGTCAGTCATAACATTCAAGGTTGAAATCTTTGTCTAGTTAATTCATTTTAGAAGAAGCCTACCTTGTTCTGGCACAGGGTCTTGCTTCAGACCATTTCTTGATTATATATCTCTCATGTCTTTGTTGAGGTGATGTATATAGCAGTGGCTAAGATAAGTGGATATCACCAAAAAGCACTGAGTTACAGTCCCATCCTAGTACCTGCTCTCAACAACTGCAAAAAAAATGGAACAAAGACCTTTTTCGAGATATTCTATCAAACTTTCTCAACCACAGAAAAGTACATGAAAAGCATAAGTCTACCATACAGACTCCTATAATTATGAGATTATACACACTTTAAAGGCAGAGAAATGTTTTGTAAAAGTTCATCATTTTCACCCTTAAAAACATGGCCATTATACAAACCAAGCCTAATTTTGGCAATACCAGCTGATAAACTTTCGCATTTCACATTTCATCATAAATTATTGTTAAAGTTTTGGTAGTTAAGATAAAGGCATTCAACATGGTAATGAAAGTGAATCTTTTTTGGTGATGATTGTTAATGATCTTATCCCATGTGGTCTAGTGGCTAGAATAAGCTGCTCTTACCAGCGAGGCGCCCAGGTTCGATCGCAGTATGGGAAGACTTCCTCAAGCTGTGCAGTGCAAATTGGTACGAACAGCAAACAGGGACTTATCTTCCTCAAGATCTCAGACGAACTAATGACTGAAAAGAGAGAGTTATCTATTCTTAACAAAGTCGCATCCATAAAATGAGAAAGATAAATTCAAAGAACAGACAAAATTTCATCTTTTAAAGCTATCATTGGGCGTTAAAACATGATCAACATGAACTTATTTTGAGAACAAGCATAACGTTAAAGTGTTAGCATTCTGTGTTGGGGGCTTATGATTAAGATTTGCTGTTTTTTTTTTCTTCAGAAAATTCACCTTACGCAAATTCACCTTCTTCACAATAATGCAAACACATTTGAAACCATCTCTCCCTTTTCCCTTTATGAAATCGCTCACTACCTTATCCAATCAAGAACTTCATTTATTCATTCTTCCTATTCGTCAATACCCTAAAGCGTTCGATCACTTTCACTTACTAACACATCAGTATATAAAAGCTTTACACATTTTTTAGTCATCCCACAGCAAGCTATTCTATTTTTTTTTTCTTTTTATCACGCTCCCTGGTTTTGCTTACATTCAAGCCATATTCTAAATCATTATTCGATATTAGCATTTTTAGCTCAGAAGTACAACAGTTACATATCTTGGCAAATTCATGTATCTACTGCTCTATTGTGCCATAAAAAAAATAGTAGAAGCCTATAATATTTCATGGAAAAATTAAAATATACGAAAATCATGTGATCATATCTTACCTCTACTAAGCAAGCAATAAACAGAAATCAATTAATATCGAGAAAATAAATGGTTGAAAATAGTAAGGAAAAATATGCCGTCCTTTTCCTTTAGGACTTAATGAAGAAATACCTACTTTGATAAAACGTTCTTTGATCAATATTGGACATCTCTCCTCTCTCTCTCTCTCTCTCTCTCTCTCTCTGACAGGGCCGATTTTTCTCCCAGATTTCCTCAGATCGGCATAGTTTCAGTAAGAGAAAAAAAAATGCGCCGAAATTTCTTCGGCGCAATTGAGTTTTCGTACATAGTATAATCAAGGCCAACGAAAATAGATCTATCTTTTGGTGGTCTCGGTATGGTGCTGTATGAGCCGCGGCCCATGAAACTTTAACCACGGTCCGGTGATGGCCTGGCCTATATTGTTGCCAGACGCACGATTATGGCTAACTTTAACCTTGAATAAAATAATAACTACTGGGGCTCGAGGGCTGCAATTTGGTATGTCTCATGATTGGAAGGTGGATGATCAACACTTACCAATTTGAAGCCCTCTAGCCTCAGGAGTTTTTAAGATCTGGGGGCGGACAGGAAAAAGTCCGGACGGACAGCCAAGGCCGACACAATAGTTTTCTCTTAAGAAAACAAAAACTACGAATCGTACCAATCACCACAATGAAACCTATTCAAATAAAACGAAGGTTATCGGAACCAAAGAACGCGCATAAAGAAAGGAATGAAACCCGAAGGGAAAAAACACAGAAGCATAGAAACAGGTGGGATAATTGTGTCCTGAAGGGGGGGGGGGGTCCCCCCTTTGATAAATGGGGGTCACCCCCCTCCTTGATAAATGGTTCGCACGACGTGCTATTTTCACAAGCGCCGCAATACGGCAAAGGTTGTTACACAATGGTGATTAGGGTAAAGGTTCTAGATGTATAAGTACATATAGATTATAACAACCCTCCTATAATTGTGTAATGTGCTGTTACTGGTTGTTATTTGCACGCTACATAATGGCTTATGAAATTCCTGCTTTTTTTTTCTTTTTTTTTTTTTTTGCTCTGTGTAATCTTTGGAAATGTTCATTTCCAAGCTATGTACAGCTAAGTCTTTTGAGTTCATTGTCCGGTGGCTTACGATTCTCTTGTTTACTGCAGTTAATGATTGACAATTAAAACTATTTTTATAAATATTCGTTCATAATTTGCATTAAGTAATGCTTTTTTTCTGAACTGTTCATTCAAATCGTAAATCTGACTTAGCTTCGCGAAGTGCTACCCTCATCATAGAGAATAAATGAATTATTCAAATGGAAAGTACAGGTCGTTCCATTTTACATACCAGATGGTATAATCATCGTCACCCCAGTATCTGCTGATGAAAGATACCTTCTGGAAGCGAATGAGGTTATGAACGTCATTAATCAAAGTCGGGCCACGGAACATTAACATTTTTTTTTATAGCGACGCATTAACCATGATTGATGTAGTGAGATGGCTTAATTGAGATATGTACGACGTACTCCGCTATTTACAAAATGATTCTGGGACTGCAATTACCAACAAGGAGGAAAAAACTAGGTCAGATAAGTCCACACACAATTAATAATGCAATTCACAGTAGGACAATAAAAATTCAGAACGTCAAAAATGATATGTATACATGAGAACAACTTACCAAAGGAACTCAAATGGTATATACACACACACAAATGCACACACACGCACGGACGCATGCACATATAGGCATGTGCACAGACGAGAGCACAGACACACACAAACACACAATGTTTATAATATATATATATATATATATATATATATATATATATATATATATATATATATATATATAACTATATATGCGCGTATGCGCGTGTGTGATTTACAAAAAATCGCCGTTAGGATAAGTTTCCTAAATCTTAATGTATTTCTAAAAACTGTCTGTAATTATATTTCGTCAAACCTAGCAAAGCGGAAGGGTTCGATGATTTGAAAACTATACGTATATATATATATATATATATATATATATATATATATATATATATATATATATAATAAAAAACTTATTCCTCAGCTAATGTAAACTCATGTTATATATAATATAATAAAAAACTAAAAAACTTATTCCTCAGCTAATGTAAACTCATGTTTGACTACGATACTTGAAGAAACTCGGTAAAATGAAACAATTAAGATAAAGATTAAAAGTGGTCATCCATTCAATAGTGCGTCTGAAATAACAGGAATAAAAGGTTTATTACACTGAAGTAACATCGCTATTCTCGTTTACTAACAAATCTGTACAAATAAACAGTTTTCATGAGTCAGTTATGGGCTAGATCAGACAAAACTGTCAAAGTACAAGAGAAACTTTTCGTATTTATAGCAATGGAATATCAATTACACACTATAACGGTTTAAGTTACAGTTCCGGAGCGAGAAGGTTTATGGCAGGATTTGTGTTGGTAGCCCAGACGGAGAAAGGTAAATTGGGGCTTGGACCTTGGGCCTTCAATTTAATCCTTGAACCTAAAGCAGTCGCTTAAATATAAGAAAAGAATTGAAATTTACTTCTGTTAATAAATTGAGTGAGATTTTACTTCCACGTAATTATGTGAACTACATAAACAAACCTTTCGAAAACTTATCTATAAGGTGTTTGAAGACAGTCCAAATTTTGCCAATATCTTCTTATAAGATCTCTAGATTACGTTTATGTATCAAACCTAACCAAAGTTCGCTCTCTGTATGGTGTTGGGACTGAAAATAATAGCAAGCCAAAGCTCTAGCCACCAAACATGCACCTCCTCTGGCGACAGACAAGAACATTTAGCCGAGGTAAATTTTAAAAGAGTGTTAAGAACATTTAGCTAAGGTAAATTTTAAAAGTGTTAAGAACATTTAGCTGAGATAAATTTTAAGTGTTAAGAACATTCAGCTGAGGTAAATTTTGAACATTCAGCTGAGGTAAATTTTAAAGGAGTTAAGAACATTTACCTGAGGTAAATTTTAAAAGAGAGTTAAGAACATTTAGCTGCGGTAAATTTTAAGAGTTAAAAACATTTACCAGAGGTAAATTTTAAAAGTGTTAAGAACATTCAGCTGAGGTAAATTTTGAACATTTAGCTGAGGTAAATTTTAAAAGAGAGTTAAAAACATTTACCCGAGGTAAATTTTAAAGGAGTTAAGAACATTTACCTGAGGTAAATTTTAAAAGAGAGTTAAGAACATTTAGCTGCGGTAAATTTTAAGAGTTAAAAACATTTACAAGAGGTAAATTTTAAAAGTGTGTTAAGAACATTCAGCTGCGGTAAATTTTGAACATTTAGCTGAGGTAAATTTTAAAAGAGAGTTAAAAACATTTACCCGAGGTAAATTTTAAAGGAGTTAAGAACATTTACCTGAGGTAAATTTTAAAAGAGAGTTAAGAACATTTAGCTGCGGTAAATTTTAAGAGTTAAAAACATTTACCAGAGGTAAATTTTAAAAGTGTGTTAAGAACATTCAGCTGAGGTAAATTTTGAACATTTAGCTGAGGTAAATTTTAAAAGCGTTAAAAACATTTACCTGAAGTAAATTTTAAAGGAGAGTTAAGAACATTTAGCTGAGGTAAATTTTAAAAGAGAATTAAGAACATTTAGCTGAGGTCAATTTTTTACTTTTATTTTCGCGACCGCTCCAGCTCCAGCTGACTTATATTGCTATATATAAGGTTCTTTATTTCAGAAAGAAGGCCAAGTCCACGATTTACCTTTCTCCATCTGTGCTACCAACACAAATCTGGCCACAAACCCTCCTCGCTCCGAAAACTGGACCCGGTGGAACTGTCCGGAAATTATACCGCGTGCAAGTATAATTTCACGTAAATCGAACAAGACCAACAAACAACGATCATTTTTTAATTCCCCAATCAGGCTCTTTACATTGGCTATTACGAATACAAGATTAATACTGCGCTATCTATGTTAAGAGATCGTTTCAATTGGTCAATTTTGGCAATTGGGTCAAACCGCCAGACGTACAAATGTTACCAAAATACCGAAGTAGTCAATTTCGAAATTATTTTGATAACTTACAATGGGATAATGGTCAAGTACAGCAATATGTTACTAAACTGAAGTGGACTGAAAAATCGTTAATATGCATAATTGAACTGATGATTTCTGAGAAGACCGCAATCACAAGAGAGAGAGAGAGAGAGAGAGAGAGAGAGAGAGAGAGAGAGAGAGAGAATATACATGAAAACCTAGGTATGTGAGAGAGGAGTTGAAAAGGAAAAGAGAGAGAGAGAGAGAGAGAATATACATGAAACACTAGGGATGTGAGAGTGGAATTGAAAGAACAAAAATTGAGAGAGAGAGAGAGAGAGAGAGAGAGAGAGAGAGAGAGAGAGAGAGAGATGAAAACGCATGAATATACAGTGTATCAGCCCTTAAAACAAAATAACATCAAGAATCACAGAGGCAATTTCTAATAAATTCTGGGTAATTCAGCAACACAGTCTACAGGGGTCATCAACCTTAGAAGGTAGAAGAACCATTTATTCAGAGAATCATAAAAATGCAATACTGTCAGAGCCGCAATGACAAAAATAGCCTTAGAAACAATTCATATCTCATTACAAAAATCAAACAAATTGATGCCTATATGCTTTTAAAACTGAATAAAATCTAACCAAATTCTGTCTTAAGTGTTACATAATTTCTTTGATTTAAATTAATAAAAAGGTATTTGTTCAGCGATTGTAGCCGTACAAGAGTCTTGAAAGAGCCGCAGTTTGGCGACCCCTGACCTAATACCATCGCAGACTTCGCTGCTGCAGACTTAAGAGGCATTAACTCATGAACTCTCTGACACAAAAAAAAAAAAAAAAGCATTTGCTTCCAAATCCATATTCTGATGGTATCGTAATCTTCATGAGCTATATAATAATATCCGCGTTCCCTCTGTAGAGGTTTTAATAAATAATTAATATTTCTTATGAATTCCGACCTCTCTAATCATTATCTCGTTAATTTTAGAATTTCGGTACGCAAGTCTGATATCGAATACTTCAAGTAGGGAAAAACTGAATTTTTTCTGTCAGTAAAGAAATCCAGCATTACTGATGGTTTGCTTGTCTTAAGATACCCCAGTATAAGTAAACTTTTTCAACTACTAGCTAAAATAAACTTGGAGAATATAAGTCAGCATATATTTATAAAGCACAGTTGTCATCATATGTATAATTATATATATATGTGTGTGTGTATGCAAGTCTGTATATATATATATATATATATATATATATATATATATATATATATATATATATATATATATGTGTGTGTGTGTGTGTGTGTGTGTGTGTGTGTGTGTGTGTGTAGAGGAAATCAAACGTTCTGCAGAGTCAAGAGAGGAAACAACACAAGTAAGCATGGTGTGGCCACACCTTCAATATTTCAAACTGACTACAATACTTCAAAAGATCTCGGAACCGAAATGCCGAAAAATGTAATCATTGTCGAGTAAGGTAAGATGAATTCATGCAGCCATATACAGGAAGTAACAACCTAACCACACAAACAATTGTATAGTCATTTCCGAGCCTCAGCATCAAAGCTACCATTACAGGAGTCTACTACTAATGCGAGAGTTGAAACCAAAACGTGGCCATAAAACTGTAGTTGGAATAGATATGGGCAAAGATACGAACCAGCTGTATCCCAAAGCGATTTTAGAGTTACAGACCTTACAATTAGGTAAAATGAAAATACCTTAATAACACTGGTAAACAAACCGTGCAGTTTATCAATCCTTGAGGTAGAAACGAACCATATTCAAATGAGCAAATTAAGGGTCACTATCGATGCTTAAGTAGATCCACAAGTCCTTGTTACCGGGTACTAAAATTAATCAACTGTGAAGTAACCCTCCAAAAATTAAAAGGCCTTGAAAGACAGGATGGTAAGACCTTCAGACATTTCTTTCCGCACTGTTCCCTTTCACTCTCCCTCTAACATACATACATTATTCATCAAGATTGGTGACACTCAAGTAATATTTAGATCAAATCCTGGCCATATTACCAGTAATATAGTTTTGGTTTTGCTTGGGGATATGAAAGGCAGACCAACAAACTATCAATTTCTAGTTGAATTACCTTTGCTCATTTTTTTAAAGTTGTCTAAAACAGTTGAATTTACTTTTTAATCCTTACCGGTACTTACTGTCATTTACCTTTCTCAGGTAAGACCTGCCTTTTGGCTAAGCCAGAACAGAAAATCTTGACAGATTTTTCCAAATGAAAACGGCATTTCCATGTAGTATGTTCGTCGTTAGTTTCTTCAGGTATGGTCTAAATAAACCAGAAATGTTGCTTATTGAATTTTACGAAAGTTCTGGTTCCCATGAGGTGTATTCTCAAACACAGTTGGGTAACACAGTCACAGTGTATACTACAGACAGACAGCACTAGCGGTGCAATACTACAGACAGTCTATACTCTACATTCTACACTACTCGCACGAGGTGCAGAATAGCTTTATTCCTTTTTTATTTATTTATTTATCTAGAATTTTAATCATCGTTAGCTTTATTTTCTAATACTTCAAAATATTTATTTTAATTCTTATCCATGAATGAAGAATCAATCTGAAATTTTAATTTGTAGACCTACAAAAAACGCTATTAACCCCCTAAGCATGGCTGGTCATAAAATAAATATAATAAAGAATGAACCAAACAAAAACTTCTTTCCATTTTCTTCTTAAGATTGAAAAAGAAACCCAAAAAATTACTGTGTATAATGTGTTTCCTTATAAGTATTTACATTTCATTTTTACTCAACACTCGAGTACTTTCAGGCCCTATCTGTGGCCCATTTTCAAGAGATGTGTAGGTTTTCAGCCTGAGTCAAATAAAATGTAAATACTTATAAGTAAACACGCTATACACAGTCATTTTGAGGGTTTCTTTTTCAATAATGAAGAATACAAGAAATGAAAAGGATATCTGAAATACTGAGCATTATCTTTCACCAAAAGGTCCAATGTCCTCGACTACTGACAAATGATAGGGTGTAAGATTCAGGAAAGTAATAAAGGCCCCTAAAGCAGGAGGAGAAACCTGCAAGAATGAAAAAAAAGCAGTCACTGACGCAACTGGTGCCTTCGAAATAATAAGTACGCTTTATGCAGAAAAAAAGGGTTTCATAGATAATTATGTAAGCTATTAGATCAGAATACAAAAAAATGTCCAAGTCGAAATCAAGACTAGGAATATCCAAGTACTTGATCTTTCGAATTGCCCACGATTCATGTATATCAATTTTGGACAATGGCCTGTTAATTTCAACAACTCGTTTGAATCAATATGTTAAAAACCATTAGACCACAAATATCGTTTAATATCAAACTAAACACCTATATATATATATATATATATATATATACTATATATATATATATATATATATATATATGATATATACATATGTATATGTATGCAATATATAATATATATATATATATATATATATATATATATATACATATATATATATATATATTATAGATATATACAGAGTATATGTAGGTGTGGCAGTAAGTCTCTGTTGGTATGCAGGTGACCGTTGACCCTTCCTGAGTCAACGGTCACCTGTCTACCAACAGAGACTTACTGCCATACCTATATATGCTTTGTATGTACAGTATACTCTTGTAAGACATCATCTGTCCATATTTTACCAATGAAAAGGGGCACAGAAGGAGGTGCTCTAAGTATATGGCTGCAAATAGTGCTTTATGGCCCTTTAATCTCCACATTATAGTGCTGTATTAGCGTAAAAAAGACATTTATATATATAATATATATATATATATATATATATATATATATATATATATGTATATATATATATATATCAACTACATACACACACATATATATATATATATTATATACTAATATATATATATATATATAATTCATAAAACTGTAGGCGAATGTATAATAATAAGGGAATATGGCAGTGGGCAGTATATGCGCAAAGAGAGTTAAGTTGCCTGCCCTTTGCAAACAATTTTTTCGTGAAAATTAGTGGAAACAACCAAACTATAATGCTCCTCTCTTCTCACTTTGTTTTTTTTAATCTCTTTATACGTATAAATACATATGTACAATACGCAGATACATATGCAAAATATATATATATATATATATATATATATATATATATAGATATATATATATATATATATATATATATATGAACAAGGTTTGCAAGTATAGTCTAAGTTTCCACCTTATACCTGTAATTATATGAACTTGAGTACTCTTTTAACAACTCCGTAAATGTTCACATGTACTACAAAATACAGCGTCTGATTAAGGCAACACAGAAGAGGCAAGGCACACTTGTCAAAATTCACATACTCCACGCAATTAGCGAATGAAAATAAGAATTTCTTTTACAATAAAAGGATGGGTGTCCACAGCTCAAATTCCTTTGGAACTTACTTAGTAACAACGTACTTCCTTGAAACCTCTTTTGGGCGTGACCTCTCTCTACCCGAACTCCAAACGGCATACCCTACTAATGCCTTCCGACTATACCCTAGAGACTTCCCATTTATCCTCTCCTTGACAGAGTCACGCCATTCGTATATATATGAGAGAGAATAATCCCCCTTCAACATCCCCCTAGGGATGAGTCTCATTTGTAAAAATTAAGTTGATGGGGCGACGCCCTCTTCCTCGAAAACCCCTGGGTAAAGCGGGAGATGGATGAGAAGGTCCCTTGGACGACTATTTCTTTCAGACCCCAATTTTTCTTCACGTTGAAAGGAATGTTGCCGGAGCCCCAGGTTGAAGTGATGTTACCTGCGTGATGCGCATTAGCCGACTGGGACAACTAAAGGCATCTGCGGCAAAGATAAGCTCATCAACGTTGCGCATATGAGTCAAATATACTTCTATCTCAACGCTACATGGAAGAAACTTATTTCCCTACATCTGTCTATAATTAACAACGATTATATCCATGAATGTAGATACTCGTTTTTCGAAGTTAGTTATCATACATAAATGATAGATTCACTGCCATTCGAATAATAACGCGAAGTTAAGAACTGATAACATTTCTCAACGTTCGGTATAAAAAATAAGTGATGAATAAAATCTTATAAGAAGAACAAGTGCAAGGTTAAAAACAGTTATATAACAATACCATTCAAGAACGCTGGGAAGTCAACGTAGAAAACCTTCACTATTTTTGATAGCTTAAAAAACTAAAACCTTCAATCTATCAACACTCGATCATCGGTGGTATCAAAAAGCCCGGTCAAAAGATAGTAAAAAACAAAGCTTCTATAGTCTACTCGTATTTCCGCTGCGTTGCTATGCACAAAATGATAATTGGGAGTGTATTCAAGTCACGAAGTCATATGGTCGTAAATAGAAGGTTAATGAAGTACTAGGGCTGAGTATCTCCTTCATCTTACTTTTTTAATTACCTTTAAGAGGAATTCACCCGTGAATGATGATGAAGTTATACGGAGTACAATCGTCTAATTGCACTTACGAGGAATTCTCGCGCTAATAACTAGGAAATACAATGAACTCATTTCTTTATTTGTTATTTTCTAATTATTCATCTGGACAGTAATCTATGAAAATCTTTTAGCAGCTAGTTATCTCTTCATTAAATTGCCTACATAGATTTCATTTAAAGGTCAACAGTCTTCTCATTATTTCCATGTCATGTGACTATCAAATATAAGTTACCCGTAAATCCTGCCCGCAGACTCTTCAAATTACTTTTATACAAATTTCTCCAATAAAGCGGCAACGACGTGGTACCTACATCTTGATTACTGTTTTTAGCAGCACTTGTAAGGAATTCTTCAACTCACTAGATTCAAGGGTAATATATATATATATATATATATATATATATATATATATATATATATAATATATATTATATATATATATATATATATATATATATATATATATATATATATATATATATATATATATATTATATATATACATATATTCATATATACATATAACTATATGTATACATTTAGGTGTGTGTGTGTGTCTGTGTGTGTGTGTGTAACAAAGGTATTTGTGTTATGTTCATACCTTCAATGTCTACTATTACTCTTCTCATTGTCAAACGACTACAGATGTTTTATTACGACTGAACTATGTATTTGAAGTACCATTGGTGGAATATTGAAGAAATTGGTCATGGTACACATTGAGTAAACGAGCAAGAAGAATAGTACACCCGCAGAGTCATGCTTAACATTCCCAAGAGCCAAACCTTGATTTTTAATGTTTTCTATTTCCAAGCTGAATCAAGAGATGCAATCAACAATGAAATTTGCAGCTTTTGATACTGAGTAATGGGGCTTTACATAATAAACTTCGCAAAGTTCTAATGATGTCCTCATTCAGAATTCAGTCAAGAATATTTATCTCACCCTAATATGAATAAAAACAGAATAAACAACACCGGGAAATATTACAACTCACAAAAGGAGCACGTCGTCACTCCGTGAGCCAGTGTGTAACTCCATGCTGTACAGAAATTCGAATTCACTCTTAAATAACAAGAGCAACATAACGCGTCCATATGTCAAGAAAAATTAGCAAAGTGAGGAAGCTATAGAAGTATAATAAAATAACGATGAATACATATAATCAGTGCAATTGAGAGCATAAAATTCAGCTTAACCTACTTATTACCAAAGGAATAAATCATTCAATGAGAGCCATAAAGCTCAGGACAATAAAAAGGGGAGTTGGACGATATGATAATGAGGTCGAGACAATAAATGAAATGCAATGCAAGGACCTTAAGATGACAAGACCAATAAGCCGGTCTTTATGCAAATTTGTTTGAACAATGGAACTGTAAAAGAAAAAACAAAAACTAAAAACGACGGAAAAAACAACAACAACCAAATATAAGCAGTCTTAATATTATGCAATTATCACTGATACTTAAAGAAAGGAATTACATAAAAAATTATGTAACCATTACTGCTTTGCATACTGTTCTGTTCGCAGTGTGTGTGTGTGTGTGTGTGAGAGAGAGAGAGAGAGAGAGAGAGAGAGAGAGAAAAGGGGGGTGGGGCACGAACTCATCTCCATACCTTCACATACAAAGGTTTCTTGGGATGAACCATCCCCTATAATTGGAGGCAATATAAAATTACTTCCTTATGGCCTCAGGTAAGTGGTGAAGGATGACCTCCTTTCGAGATTAACTTTAACATGTTCATAACAACTTCATTACTAACTGGTGCACAGACGCACACACACACACACACACACTCTCTCTCTCTCTCTCTTTCTCTCTCTCTCTCTCTAGATACACACATGTATATATATATATATATATATATATAATATATATATATATATATATATATATATATATATATATATATATATACGAATAACTTGATCACGAGTATGTAAAACGTGATGCTATGTTTAGATAAAGGTGGCAAAAACTTATATACACATATATATATATATATATATATATATATTATATATATATATATATATATATATATATATATATATATATACACAAACAATTATCTAATAGAATATTCCAAACAAGCTTTTAACGTCCTGTTAAATAGTGTTTAATATATTATTTTAATAAACATCTGGGTTATACGCCAATCTTTGTGACTTTGTTATTCATTCAGTAAAGAGCTTTCCTAAAATCATATAACAATAACGTTACATTTTCATACATATTTTCAATCGACATCGAGAAGGTTCTTAAAAATTACGAGTTCTTGATGCAGCGGTCATTAAATTCAAACAAGACCGTCAAGGACTGACAAACACTTTTTATAAAAATGATACGACACCAAATCCCGGTTTTTATTCTAGAAAATTGCAAAGAACTCTGTTTGCGTAATCACATTCACAGAATTTTCCCAAATAACAACGCAGAAAGGTGGTAGGCGAACGAGGAAAAAATATATAGAAATAAAATAAAAATAGATAAATAAAATAAAATAAAATAATGACATAAATAGATTTGTTAATATCATTCACTAGTCGTAATTTTCAGGCAAAGACACCAAACAAATTACGAAGAGACGCACATTTACGAGCAAGTCAAAATATTCCACAGGGTAAAAGAGCAATTAGCCGTTGTTCTGCACACCTGGGATCCAAGCTGTATGTTTTATTTATTTATTCAACTCGTACTCAAAGCGTTACTTCATTACGTTCTGGCTTACAATTAGGAAGTTTTGCACAGATGGACTCTCATGAATTACGTATACGAATGCACTCATTCTAAATTTCAATTCTTGGCTTCTGTTTTAGTTACGGTTGTACAATGAATCGAATTTAGATACAATGAAAACATTAAAATTAGTCAACCAGCTAATATTTCTTTTATTCCATTAATATCAACAAAATAACAAAATACAAAAGAAATAAACAAAATTCAGAGGGGCCCCTTCAGGGTGTTATACTGCAGCAAGTTTTAGCAACGCCTCGATGCCTTAATACTGAGTTGAGTTGAATATAGAATTTAGGCCAAAGGCCAAGCACTGAGACCTATGAGGTCATTCAGCGCTGAAATGGATATTGACAATAAAGGGTTTGAAAGGTGTAACAGGAGGAAAACCTCGCAGTGGCACTACGAATCAAGTGTTAGGAGAGGGTGGAAAGTAAGATGAAGAAAGAGAATATGAAAGGAGGTACAGTAAAAGGAACGAAAGTGATTGCAGCTAGGGGCCGAAGGCACGGGGCAAAGGACCTTAAATGATGCTTACAGTGCACCGCATGAGATCCTCTGACGGCATTAAACCCCCTACGGGAAATGCCGTTATAGGGCTATCCCTCAAGATCTAAAGGAAAGTTTTCATTTGCGATTGCACATAACAATAAATACAATAACAATACTGAACTTGAGTTATTGTATGGCCAAGGAGACACAGCAAAGGCACAAACATGCAATGTTCGCTCATGATACAAAGTATAGGAAAATGGAATGATTTCGAAAAATAGCGGTAAAATTAAATCTTTCATTTTCGGTAGGTAACTTGAAAAATGGAAATAGGTGTTGACTATAGTAGATTCATATCAACCGTGCATTTGACGTCTAGGTCAGTCCCTTACCACGCTCCTGATTGGCTGTTGATAAGCCAATCACAGGGCTAGAAAGCTCTCAGTCTCTCGAGAGAGTTCACAGTAGGCAGGATGTATGTTCCACCTCTCCAGAAAAACGTATCCCTCAGGAAAAGTGGAACATACATCCTGCTTATGTGGACTCTCTCTGTGTGGAACATACATCCTGCCTATGTGGACTCTCTCTCGAGAGTCCTGTGACTGGCTTATCAACGCCAATCAGGAGCGTCATAAGGAACTGGGCTAGACGTCAAATGCACAGTTGATGTGAATCTACTATAGTGGACTCAAAGTAAACTACAATTGTTTGCCCATTGATGGTTGGAAGGTTACAAGGGGCAGAGAAAACGGGAATACGCAAAGAGATAAATTGAAAGGATCTTAGAAACATAGGTAACAGGAGTATGTATTTTATATATATATATATATATATATATATAGATAGATATATATATATATATATATATAGTATATATATCTATATATATATATATATATGTTATATAGGTATGTATCTATATATATATCATATATAAATATATCTATATACATATATATATATATAGATATATATATATATATATTATATATATATATATATATATGATAGAATATATATATGGTAGATATAGGATGTACTATATATAGATATATATATATAATATATATATATATATATATATATATATATATATATATATGTATAATATATATATATAATATATATATATATATACAATCTACATTATTATATATCTATGATATATATATATATATATATACATATATATATATATATATATATATATATATATATACGGGACTGGTTAAAAAATGTTCTGTAACAACAGAATTCCATCTAATAAAAGGAGCCCATAAAAACACCAAAATGTAGAGAGGAAAAGTACTATATTTCAGAGACTGCTGTCTCTCTCTTCATATTATGAATGAGAAAAGTTTACCAGAAAAAGGTTGGTATTTATACCAGAAGAGATCCGTCCACAAGTAAGCCAATTTAGGTCACCCCCGCTGATAATTTTCCTTTAATCTTCTTAAGCGTTGGTTGAATGAAAACTGCGTCAACGACATCTGAGATCCACCCTCCTTTTGAGATGTTCATTACCTGCTTCTCTTTTATTAAGGCCGATTCCATCATTTGACTCTTGTACCGGCAGTTGCTGCTATAAATTACACGTGACAAATTCCAGTTTATTCTATGGTTATGTTAATTTATATGGTTGAAAATAGCCGAGTTCTGTTGTCCATACCTAACTGACCGTTTGTGTTGTATTAATCTCTGGGAAGTGATTTACCTGTAAATCCGATGTAAGATTGGTCACAGTCCTGGCATGGGATCTCATAGACCCCAGAGTCTTTGGGAGCTGTCTTTTGTTGGACGTTTAATCAGGGATTTGGCTAAAGTATTTTGGGTAGGTAAATGCTAAGGTATTTGGGTAGTTAATGCAAAAGGTTGAGAAAGTAATTCAAAAGCAAACGTAATTTTCTACTGACCCCCTAAAGACAAGACCAGAGACACACCCAACAATAAATAAAAATTCCTCACCTGGAGACGATTAAGAGAATAACCCACACCCTTGGGAAATCCAACCCTTTGCATTTTACCTACCCAAATACCTTAGCCAAATCCCTGATTAACGTCCAACAAAAGACATCTCCCAAAGACTCTGGGGTCTATGAGATCCCATGCCAGGACTGTGACCAATCTTACATTGGATTTACAGGTAAATCACTTCCCCAGAGATTAATACAACACAAACGGTCAGTTAGGTATGGACAACAGAACTCGGCCTATTTTCAACCATATAAATTAACCCTCTTACGCCGGGGCCTAAAAACAAAAATCAAAACGTCTCCCGTATGCCGGGCCTGGTTTGGAGTGAGCGCGGAAGTGGAAAAAATAATTTTTCAAAAATTTACAGCGCGCGTACTTTTTAAGATTAAGAGTTAATTTTTGGCTCCTTTTTTGTGTCATTGCCTGAAGTTTAGAATGCAATCATCAGAAATGAAAAAATAAAAATATCATTATCATATATAAAATAATGCGATATATGGTAGCTGAAAAAAAAAAAAATTCATACATAAGTTGTATTCAAATCGCGCTGTGCGCCAAACGGTTAGAGGTAACAAGTTACTTTTTTTTTCGTTGTAATGTGCACTAAATTGCGATCATTTTGATATATAAACACATTGTAAAACGATAAAAGCAACACAGAAAAGATTATCACAAATGATGCATGAATTCGTAGCGCGCGGATGTAAACAAATAATTTTTTTTAAAAAATTTTTTTTTAAAATTCACCATAAATCGAAAATATTGTTATAGAGACTTGCAATTTGTTTTCGAAATGAAGGAAAATGATTGAATATTACGATACTGTAAGAGTTTTAGCTTACAAATGCAGTTTTTTACCATTTCGAACGAGTTAAAGTTGACCGAATGTCGAATTTTTGTTAATTTAAAGTTTTTTTTTTATATGCAAATATAAAAAATATGAGAAATGCTACACCTTCCCAATAATTTTTGTTATATTGTTCATGTTTTGCGCACATTTTCATATATAAAAACTTTAAAAAAAGCGTATATAAAGGCTCAAATATTAGGAGACTTTTACCTACCGTTTCCGAGATTTTCGGTCCGAGAATCGGCGCGCGGACGAATAAAAATATTTTTTCAAATATTCACCATAAATCGAGATATTGTTCTAGAGACTTGCAATATGTTTTAAAATGAAGATAAATGATTGAATATTACTAGACTGTAAGATTTATATGTTATAATGCGTTTTTTTACCTTTTCGGTTGAGTCAAAGTTGACCGATCGTAGTTTTTTTTTCGTACTATCGACCTATATGCAATAAATAAAATAAAAAAAAAATGAGAAATGCTACAACCTTCCAATAATTTTTGTTATATTGTGCATGTTTTTGCGCACATTTTCATATATAAACCTTTAAAAAAAGCGTAATATGAAAAGGCACAAATATTAGGAGAATGTGACCTACGCGTTTCCGAGATTTTCGGCGAGAATCGCGCGCGACGGAATAAAAATATTTTTTTTTCAATATTCACAATAAATCGAGATATTGTTCTAGAGACTTGCAATATGTTTTAAAATGAAGATAAATGATTGAATATTACTAGACTGTAAGATTTCTAATGTTATAAATCGTTTTTTTTACCTTTTGTCGGTTTGAGTCAAAGTTGACCCGATCGTAGTTTTTTTTCGTACTTATCGTACTTTATATGCAAATATAAAAAAAATGAGAAATGCTACAACCTTCCAATAATTTTTGTTATATTGTGCATGTTTTTGCGCACATTTTCATATATAAAACTTTAAAAAAGCGTATATGAAAAGGCACAAATATTAGGAGAATGTGACCTACGCGTTTCCGAGATTTTCGGCCGAGAATCGGCGCGCGGACGGAATAAAACAAAAAATATTTTTTTCAAATATTCACCATAAATCGAGATATTGTTGTAGAGACTTGCAATATGTTTTAAAATGAAGATAAATGATTGAATATTACGAGACTGTAAGATTTTTATGTTATAAATGCGTTTTTTGACCTTTTCGGTTGAGTCAAGTTGACCGATCGTAGTTTTTTTCGTACTTATCGTACTTTATATGCAAATATTTCAAAAATGATAAATGCTACAACCTTCCAATATTTTTTGTTATATTGTGCATGTTTTTGCGCACATTTCCATATATAAACCTTTAAAAAAAGCGTAATATGAAAAGGCACAAATATTAGGAGAATGTGACCTACGCGTTTCCGAGATTTTCGGCCGAAAATCGTCGCGCGGAGGGGAAAAAATTATTTTTTTCAAAAATTCACCATAAATCGAGATATTGTTCTAGAGACTTGCAATATGTTTTAAAATGAAGATAAATGATTGAATATTACTAGACTGTAAGATTTTTATGTTATAAATGCGTTTTTTTTACCTTTTCGGTTGAGTCAAAGTTGACCGATCGTAGTTTTTTTCGTACTTATCGTACTTTATATGCAAATATTTCAAAAATGATAAATGCTACAACCTTCCAATATTTTTGTTATATTGTGCATGTTTTTGCGCACATTTCCATATATAACCTTTAAAAAAAGCGTAATATGAAAAGGCACAAATATTAGGAGAATGTGACCTACGCGTTTCCGAGATTTTTCGGCCGAAAATCGTCGCGCGGAGGGGAAAAAATTATTTTTTTCAAAAATTCACCATAAATCGAGATATTGTTCTAGAGACTTGCAATATGTTTTAAAATGAAGATAAATGATTGAATATTACTAGACTGTAAGATTTTTATGTTATAAATGCGTTTTTTTTACCTTTTCGGTTGAGTCAAAGTTGACCGATCGTAGTTTTTTTCGTACTTATCGTACTTTATATGCAAATATTTCAAAAATGATAAATGCTACAACCTTCCAATATTTTTTTTTATATTGTGCATGTTTTTGCGCACATTTCCATATATAAAACTATTAAATAAGCGTAATATGAAAAGGCACAAATATTAGGAGAATGTGACCTACGCGTTTCCGAGATTTTCGGCAGAGAATCGGCGCGCGGACGGAATAAAAAATATTTTTTTCAAATATTCACCATAAATCGAGATATTGTTCTAGAGACTTGCAATATGTTTTTAAAATGAAGATAAATGATTGAATATTTACTAGACTGTAAGTAATTTGCTTACCCCCCAAAAAAAAAATATATATAAATATATATAATATATATATATATATATATATATATATATATATAATATATATATATATATATATATATATATATATATATATATATATATATACGTATATATATAATTTTTTGTTTTTTTTATACGTAAAATATATATATTACATTCTTCGATTCTGGTACCAATACATAAATAAAAGGAATGCAGGTGACACTTCTCTTTTCGCATACAATGAAATGTCTTATTATTATTTTATCATGCACACATTCAGATATATAAAAAATTGTAATAAATATAAAACTAAATATAAAATAAATGCAGAATACTCACTCGTAATCCTGACTCTTCGTTCTATTCTTGTTTTCTCCCTCCTCCATTGAAGAGTCTTGCATTTTTTTCCTCTCGACATGACGAGGTACAGGTGGAGGAGGGAGACGCGCGCCCTTACGGCCGCTGGGATAGGGCGCGTTCCGTGCGCCCTCCCTTGACCGCCGCTGAGTCGCACTCTACCAATACAAGGCCACACTGTGGTATTTGCGGTCACACTCCCCGAACCTGCATAGAGCTATCTTGCAGGTGCGACAGAAGAACCGGGTTGGGGTCTCTCCTTCTGCCATTCTATGGCACACCCGGCAACCGTTTCTGCCTGCGCCCTTCTAGGAGATCCAGTGTGTGATCCCCTGGCATTAGCCGACACGGAGGGTCCACTACCCGACGAGAAGGGGCGCGGGTGGGGGCGTCAGCAGGGGCGGCGGCAGCAGGGGCGTCAGCAGCAGGGGCGGCGGCAGCAGGGGCGGCGGCAGCAGGGGGCGGCGGCAGACAGGGGCGTCAGCAGCAGGGGCGTCGGCAGAAGGATGACCGAAGTTGGCACCCCGAAGGTCTGCCCTTTCCTCTATGGGTAGATCTACAGCTCGGGGCGAGGGGGCAGACATGGAAGGCCACTCATTGGGATCAAAGTTGATGAGGGCTTCCCCGGCTGCCTCAAGGAACTGTAAGTGGCTCATCCTCCGTAGATCGGGACCGTAGTACCCACAGTAGAGTACGTAGGCATTTTGGAGGGCCAACTGAAGGATGTATTTGAGGAGCTTCTGTGTCCACCTTCTGGTTCTCCTGGCGAAGGATAATATTGGATGAGTTGATCAAAGAGATCAACTCCTCCCATGTGCCTATTGTAGTGCCCAATGACGGTAGGGCGCTCAACACGAAACTGCTCATACACAACTCGGCCCTGTCGACGCGTCTTCTTCCGCTGCAACGATCTCCTCTTGGACAGGTTCATGGCTCGTCGTAATCATGGGGACGAGTCGGACACCCTTCCAACAGATGACGAAGACAGCTCCCTTCCGCCGCCACTGTGTCTCTCCTCTTGCCAGATGTTGCTGATGGCTAGCGTAACCTCTTGAGGGAATTCGGGGCCCCACGCACCAACCGAAGGGTACCACTGACGTGAACACCTGCATCATACAGTTCCTGGGCCAGGGATACCGAGTTATAATAATTATCCATAAACAGGTGGTATCCCTGGTTACGGAAACGATCCACAAGCTCGAAAACAGTGTCACGCATCGTGGAGAAGACCCGGAATACACCGAAAAGTCCACGACGTAGCCAGTGTTGGCCTCGGTAATAAAAAAAAATTTCACGCCATATTTCTTCGGCTTCTTGGGGTTATACACTTTGATGCTTAGACGTCCTTTGTAAGGCATCATCCCCTCATCTAAAGAAAGGTTCTTTCCAGGAATCACGAGAGTTTTACAGCGTTCACGAATATATTCCAACACTGGGCGCACTAAAATGAGGCGATCAGAGTTATTCCGGGGTATGGCCCTTCGGTTGAAGGCGTTAAAACTATCTGTCCAACGCCAGGAAAGTATCACGGGGCATAATGCCGGGCACATAGGGCGTACATAAAAGAAAATTACGCCTCCAATACATCCTGACGTCGGCAGCAGGAATCAATCCAAAAAAAACGTGGAGCCCCAAAAAATGCGCCATGTCAGAGAGGGTCGCAGCCTCGCCAGTGATAAGATAATGTCGTGCGTAGTTCATCACGGCAATACCTGGCGTAGTCCACCGTCTCTGCTACCAGGTACTCCAGCAATTCCCGCGTAAGGAAAAGCTGAACAAAACCCAGAGCAGTCAGGGGAACAGGTACGGTGAGGCCAGGATTTGCCGTAAATGGAGCATGGTAGGTGGTGTGGGGTCCTCTGTCCACCCATCGTCGCTCTCGGACGACCCTAGGCTAGCACGACTATCCGACCTTCTACGTGCCCCTGCCGCGCGCGCGCGCGCGGGCACGAGCGCGGGCACGAGCGCGGGCACGATTTCCCACACGAACCCCCCTCACTGGCCCATCTCCCTCACTCAAGCCTTCGCTTTCTGTATCCCCATCATCATCACCAACAAAACTTGATCCTAAATCATCGTCCTCCCCCTCCTCAGATTCCCCCTCATAAGCACTATAACTACTAAATTCTAGTTCACTTTCGGGATGTGACCCTCGAACGGACATTGGGGGCAAATAATCCTCGTCATCACTATGATCGGGAGTAATGTCCTCGTCACTGGATGACCAACCGCCATCAAAATGAGGACTTGCCAAATGCTCTCGATCGAGCTCCGATAAATAATCGTCAATGTCTCTTTGTTTGAGCCCTCCCAAATTCCTACGAATGCCCCTAAGGATGGCACGATGTTTCCTTGGGGTTACTAACGGCAAAATGAGACACATTCGAAGCACTTTCATCGACACGTGGTCGCACAGAACGGCGTTGAGGACCGAGGTCAGGTTGGGTGCTGGGTCCTTCGCCAGCATCCAAGTCCAAAACTCTTCTAACACGATCCCTTCCGACGGGTAAAACGCGCCTTTCGCGTGTCATACGACGGTCAGACATCTCTATGAACGTTCTGTACCAACACAAATGTTCAAAGTCTCGCACAAGCTCAGTCAAACACGATTGCGGCAAAAGATCGCTGACGGATGATGCTACGATGATGCTGGCTGGAGCGAGAAGGAAGGCAAGGAAGGACATTCCGCGCATGCGCACTTGGGTCACGCTTCAAAACAAAACAAGGCCTTGATCCGTGATCTCCCAGCATCCCCCAAGGCGCGTGATTCAAAAGTTTTCGGCTGGTAGGCCTATAAGTATTTTTTTCCGCGAATTTTAAAAAAAACTTTTTGAGTCGACGTATGGTACGTCCAATCGGCATACGGGAGACATTTTGACTCGACGTTTAATACGTCCAATCGGCGTAAGAGGGGTTAAACATAACCATAGAATAAACTGGAATTTGTCACGTGTAATTTATAGCAGCAACTGCCGGTACAAGAGTCAAATGATGGAATCGGCCTTAATAAAAGAGAAGCAGGTAATGAACATCTCAAAAGGAGGGTGGATCTCAGATGTCGTCAACGCAGTTTTCATTCAACCAACGCTTAAGAAGATTAAAGGAAGATTATCAGCGGGGGTGACCTAAATTGGCTTACTTGTGGACGGATCTCTTGTATAAATACCACCTTTTCTGTAAACTTTTCTCATTCATATACCTGAGAGAGAGACAGCAGTCTCTGAAATATAGTACTTTCCTCTCTAAATTTTGGTATTTTTTATGGGCTCCTTTTATTAGATATTATATACCATATATATATATATATATATATCTATATATATATATATATAATATATATGATATATATAATATATATATATATATATATATATATATATTTATATATATATATGGATATATATATATATAATAATATATAGATATATATATATATATATATATATATATATATATATATTGCTACTGTCAAAATGTATATTTCCCCTCTTTGACTGTATAAAGTATTGTGTATAAGATTTTGCAACATTTTTTCAGATTCCAAGATAGCTTAGAGATAGGATGTTTTAAATGTGTGTTCAGATTTCGCATAACATAATGTAAAAGAATATATATAACGTAGAATGTAGAAAGAGAGAGATTTTCTTTGTCCATTCGAAACTTGGACTGTTTCCCTATTATGTCAGCGCTGTGAGATTAGAGGAACTCCGAGATCTCCGTTTGCTTTCCTAATCTGTCAACATGTTTGATAAGAGAGCTCGAGTCTTCATTGTGTTTTGAGATTCTGTCATCACATATGATAAGGGACTTCTGCTTCGATCGGTCTAGTCGGGTACGTGTCTTTTTTCAACAGACTGGTCTCGTACGTGTATGTCTTTGCCACCACCGGAGTGCCACATACACATTTCACATTTCTTTGTAAAGTTGCGTCAGATTTCGTAACTTCTGGAAGAATTGTGTCCCGAAACGTTTTGTGTCATCTCCCTGTCCAGCTTCCATAAGGGAGAAGTTTTTTTATTCGGGCGTAGATTCTCAAATTGATCACATCTCTCTCTCTGTCTCTCTCCCTCTCTCTCCATTGCATAGCACTTTTGATTTTAAAGTAACGTAACAATTTCGTACTTATTGAATGGCCACTCGTAACTTGTAAAATCAGATTTGATATTTCTTAGAGTTTATTTAGTGTTAGTTAGTGTTTTTTGTGGAATCTGAACAAAAATGGTTGTGTAACGGCGCCTTGTTTTGTGAAAGTGTGAAACAAGATGCTGCAATGGTATACCAAAAAGGTAAAGTGTGTTATATTTTTATTAGTTGCAACTAATAACTGATAGGAACAGTGGTTAGGTAAAAACTAATAACTGATGGTTATAAAGGTTTGGAAAAACTGATAACTAATAGTTACAATGGTTTGAGTGAAATTTACATTTTTACACATTTCAAATTTTTGTGTTTAGTGTTTGTTTATTTTTTGTGCATTTATTCATTTTCTTTTTAAAGTGTGTCTTTTTATTTCATGTTCTGTGTGATTAATACTTTTTAAATTTTGCTATTTTCCACATTTTTCTGTATTTTCATTTGCATTCACAATTTAATTGACTTAGTTATTTTCATTAATTAATCGTTACACATTAAATTAAGTTCAACACTTGTGAATTAATTTGCATTTACTTAGAATTCTTTTCAAGTTTTATTATTGTTTAGCACTTGTGAATTAATTTCCAAATTTCAATTATTGCCTAAAACTTTTGAATTTCATTGAATTAATTTTCTTGAATTTTGTGATAAATTAATTTTGATTTAATTTTACTTAATTGATTCAAGAATTAATTAAACTTTACTTTGTTTTCAAGTAACAGTAATTTTCCCTGATATTGTGAATTTCACCTTTATAAATTTTGAATTTAATAATAAATTTTTTGTATTTAAAATTTTTTATAAATGTTTTCATTTCTGATCAGTATATTTGCATTTAATTATATTGATGTTAGGTAGAAACATAGAGTGGTAATTCCTTCAATTAACTTGAAGTGACTTAGAACCAGGGAAGTACTTAGACTTCTGAAATCAGGGAAATACTTGGACTTTAAAAGTTGTTGATGGAGTGATGGATGCCCTTTGATTAATTTAGTTACTTACAAGATTACCTCACACCTGTTTTGATGAACCTAGCCTGATTTTCTGCAATACTGGTAAGTTGTTAAGGGATCACTGTTGCCTTCAGAGTATTCAGTCGTTTAGTACCTGTGATGAGGGTTCAGGTGTCTGGCTTTTGTGAGGTAACAATAAATGAATGGTAAGCATAGTAACCAGATACTTGGCACATCGTCACAATATATATATATATATATATATATATATATATATATATATATATTATATATATATATATATACAAACACACACATATAATATCGACACATACACACACACACACACACACACACACACACACACATATATATATATATATATATATATATATATATATATATATATATATATATATATATATATGTATTTTGTATGTATGTATATATACGCATATAGTATATATGTAGCTTCTAGTCCCTACGGTTCACTTAATAACTGGAGATTTTCTTGAATTAATAGAATATAGAATTTAGGCCAAAGACCAAGCGCTAGGACCTGTGAGGTCATTCAGCGCTGAAACTGAAATATACAGAAAAAAGGTTAGAAAGGTGCAACAGGAGGAGCACCTCGCAGTTGCACTATGAATCAACTGATAATCGCTAAGAGGGGATGGAAAGTAAGATATAAGAAAAAGAATATGAACGGAGGTACAGAAAAAAAAAAAATGAAAAAGGTTGCAGCTATGGGCCGAGGGGACGCTGCAACGAACCTATGCTGACGGAACTACCCTCATACAGAGAATTTTCTTGAATGGATAATATATGTAATTTTACACGGGTAAAATGCCTAGTAGTACCGTAAGTATTGTGTACCCTAATTGTGCTTTGCCTTAATACATTATCATGCCGAACTAATCGACAATTCGCCATACCAGATTGTTTTGTGAAGTCAAAATTATGTGGTTGAATACCTCTTATTCATGTCAATACGCAACGACCTTTGAACCCGGGATTACTGAAAACCAAGGAAAAAAAAAATACAAAAAAGGAACTTTTCTTCTATTATTTGTTTTACCTATAAACAAATACCTATTACAATGAACCCAATTATAACACCTTATCACGCTTATTAATAAAAAGATTAAGATGCGCTGAGCCAAAACAGACAAATTCAATTCCGACAGCAAGGGGGACCTAACACCACAGTCATTATAAGTTGAAATAACAAACCCAAAACGAAAATACAATCTATCGCAAACAAAGAGATTGATTATCAACCATTAGTCCCTTTAATCTTCTCATCCAACGCTATAAATAGAGACGAGGATGATGATGAGCGAGAAGAAATTAATGAGCTTATGAAAATGCTAATGACTCCTCTTAAAGTTCCTTGGAAACTTACCAAATCGCAACAACTACCCACTCTCTCTCTCTCTCCTCTCTCTCTCTCTCTCTGCCTAAGGAGATTTTTCTCCCCCTTTAGTCTCGATGGCCTCGACGAGGTAATCATCATCACCATTAATGTGAAACCATTCATCATAATTATGTTCTCTCTCTCTCTCTCTCTCTCTCACTCTCTCTCTCTCTCTCTCTCTCTCTCTCTCTCTCTCTCAATAAAAGTTAAGAGATAAATCTGATTTCATTGTTCAGATGATAAAATATTCTTAATATTCGCAAAACACAAAACTATTGTATAAAAAACACCATAAAGCATATACATATAAACATTTTAGCCACAATTTCAATTACAAAATTATCATAAATAAAAGAATGGAGTCAATAAACAACTTCGACACGCATGAAAACTAATCGAGAGAGAGAGAGAGAGAGAGCGAGGAAGTAAATTAAAATACTGAAGAAAGTAACAAAGGGGACCCCTTTTATTCCTCCGATTCCTCTTCATATTTTCCTTCCTTTTCATTATTTTCCTTCAAATCAGGCCTAGATAAAGGTTATGGCTTCCCAGTACTATAACAAGACCAAAAAAGAGTAACAGACACAAAGGAGACCTCACTCGCAATATTACTAGAAAGCCGATACGAATAGAGCATCGTATTCTCTTGCTTCTTGAACAAGTTAGGAACGATAGGTTGGAATTCTAAAGGTTCGCAATTCCCATTCCCTAAAGTGAACGAGCAACAGTCTATCGGGATGGAAAGGTGGTTGAAGGAAGGAGTGACGAAGGCATTGCAATACTCCGCACTTGCTTCGATTTCCGTTAGAAAGCGGTGCAGATACTGCACGGAACAGCAGGCAATATACTTGTTTATACCACGTAAGGATTTAAATACAATTTATAACTCCTTCAACATATCTCTATCTATACATACAATCATATATATATATATATATATATATATATCTATATATATATATATATATATATATATATATTATATATATATATATATATATATATATATATATATATATATATATATATATATATATATACCATCTAACTACTCTGGTGTCATTACTTATCAAAGGCTAGTTCCCTCTTTAAACAATCACACCACGGCTTCCCTTCTGTATTTGGCATAACTGACTTTTTGTTTGGGACGTCAGGTTTTGCTATTCCTTCGTCTTTTGCCTTGGATGGTTGGTGTCTTAGTTCTCTCTCTCTTTTTACAGTGGTTTAACGAATTTTTTTTTAACTTTTAACTTCTGCTTTTCTTTTTAAACCATTAATTTTTAATTACCTTGTAATTTTGTGAATTCCTTTTTATAATGTATTTACTTTTATTGTTCACAGACTGATGATGCACCGAGAATTGTGTGCAAAACGTTTTTAATAAACTATGGCATTCCACTAATGTATTATGGTACCCCCTGAAGTATTGTTATCTTCGCCGACTGGAGACTCTCTCTCTCTCTCCTTTCTCTCTCTCTCTCGCTTTCTCTCTACCTCTTCGTTCCTTCCAATTCCAGCACTCTACTCTCCTCACTCTCTCGTATATATATGCATATATATATATATATATATAATATAATATATAATTATAGATTTATATATATATATATAATAATATATATATATATATTTATATTATATTATATATATATTATATATATTATATATATATATTATATTAATGTATATAACTGGAAAGTTAGTTATGTGTAATGATTACATAATAAAAATATGGAATGTTAGTCCATATATATAAAAGACTAAAACTAAAGAGGTCAACCAGATTGCTTGCAGGAATGTGATCAGACTAGAGACGCTTAAGATGACGTATACAATAAAGTATGTAGGCTAAGTTGACATGCCGTCATCTGTGGTCATTGAATTGTTTATAAACTTTAGTCCAAGCTTCCTGCTTGAGACAAACACCGTGACCTATAGCTCAAGCGGCCTACGTGATATGTAACTATGTCATCTGATTGTATGTTCGTATGTAACTATGTCATCTGATTGTATGTCCGTATGTTCAAGCTACTGTCTGCTCCTTTATGACTTGTAACCGAGATGGCAGACAGAAGAGAATAGAGTTAGCGATCGTCATTAGAAGACATGTACCTCTTTACCTAAGCTTTATCATGTAGAGAGAATAGAATTAGCCATCATCATTGGCAGAAGCGATCAAGCTATCGTCATTAGAAGACTTGTACAATCCTACTTGATCTTCATCATGTAAATTCAGAGAATATAAGTATATTTGTACTTCGTGGTTTCTACTAGATCCTCACCTCATCACCGAATCATCATGAGTTTAACACATCGTCGTCATAACCACAGAAGATAATACCGACTTCGTAAGTGATCTACAAACCCCAAGACACTCCCATGAATATGGAAGTGCAATACCAACCGACTTGGCGTAAGATTATCGCAAGTCTAACATTACCTCATAGGGCGCCTTATTATACGAGGCAACAGCCCTAAAAGTGGTGGCAGCGACTGTACGCGCCTAAAAGTGGTGGCAGCGTACCAGAAGAACTCTACAACTTCTCCGAAGAAAAACCAGAATAATGAACATGTATCGCATCAGAAGTCAACGACGACGAAAACAAGAGATTCTTCAAGCAACTTATTATCATCGTTTAGTGAGCGACTTCAGAAAACAACAAGAACTCTTCAATGACGACGAAAGCAAGAGATTCTTCAAGCAACTTAGTATCATCGTTTAGTGAACAATTTCAGTAGGAATAACTTCAAGAAACAAACCCGACGTGTCTTTTTCCTATGGCAACGCAAGCATCGTCTCTCATTAGAATCATTCAAGAAAACATCGTTAGTGAGCGTTTCCGGCACTTCAAGAAACAAACCGAACGTGTCTGCAGCATCGGATCTTCAAGGGCTCGAATCATTGAAACAACGCGCACGGGGGAAAACTCAAGCCAAAAAAAAAACCAAAAAAAAAAAAACCAGGTCATCCGCTAAATAGAGAAGGAGGACCAAGGCCGTGTCGTTATCGGAACACCGTGACTTCCCACAAAAGCAAGCTAAGAACAATTTTTTATTCATTTGGAGTAACTTTGAGTGTTTCCTTTGCAGGTCGAATTTCGTTATTCCTGTGGCTGAAGTTACGAGACATTCTTAATTTTACTTTTTTACAGAAATTATCTACATCATTGAGATTTCGCTACTGCGAGTTTTTTATCTTTGAGTGTCTGTTTCCAGAAGTTCTACTGAAATATCATAATCATATACTATGTTAATTTTATCATTTTGGGTGATTATTAATCCCTTATGTAACAAATCATATTAAACAGTGAATATGCGTTTACGCAGTGGACGTCTGTATTTATACAGATGCATGGATAGGGTCGTTAAGCACTGTATTGATTAGAAAACACACAAAAACAAGTGGAACACCCATACAAATCTAGATAAATTAGAGGTAACACTATTTCGGGTCAGGACAATAAATGCTCCTTTGCAAAGTCCCGATCGCAGTTTTAGCCTTGAGTTTTTTGAGTTATATAAAATATCGAACCTCAATGACTCAACTTAACTTTAAAAATATGGCTGGATTGCAAGGAATAACATGTCTATAAAAAACTTTCATTAGGCTAAATGCGCTGACCAGGATCCCTCACTATTTCAAATTTTAGCAAAGAATGAAGTAAACAACGGCAAGTACAAATAGTTAATATTGAATGCAGTAGAGATAACTTGCCTTAATAGTAATCGCTCAACTCCTAATAGTTCGTCATTCATATGTTCGTTGCTTTACACGTAACCAACAACAGAATGCTAAAAACACACAATGCGTTGCCGATGGTAAACAGTAGCCCTGAATATCAGAATCAAACAAAGCAAACTTGGGTACTGTGTCATCCAGTCAAGCGGTCAAGGTCAGTTAAATCTGCCGAGTTTTCAAAGCAAAGCACATTCCATTTAAGCAACTTCAGCGGAAAGGGAGAGCGATGTTGGAAAAATTAAAAAGGAATTTTCGTATGAATAACACGACCGTATCAAGTAATCAGAGCAGGTTCTCGTTTTTTTTTAATACATAAGTTATTATAAGTAGTGGTGGATTAAGCCCGACTGTACGCGCCGTAAAAATTAGAATATCTTGTTTTATTCCTTTAGTACACTTAATATCATGTATTTACAGACTCACAGTCTGTTGTTCGAACTTCCCTAATGAGAAGTCCGGATAAGCGAGCGCTTACAGATACCTCTATAGTTATAAAAAACATTGATCTGTATCTAGTGTAATTGTAAGATCCATCTAGGGGTATACAAAATATTATTTTACATCCTGCAAAATAAGGCGTGTTCATCAAAGGAAAATCCTATAAACCTTCAAACATATTAAAATCAGTTTGAACAAAAAAGAGACAATTAATCAAATAATAACTTATATAGAGGAACAAATCATTGTCTCATAAATCGTAACATTGTTCAAATGACCCAACAGAATTCTCCCACAACCACAGTCGCAGTTTGCATGCAAAATCTCGAGACGCATGCACCCTCGAATGTCTTAGTGCGTGTAAAAAGACTTTGCTGGGATCTGAAATTTTAATCCTTCCCGACACTCTGAAATATAACGATTTCCGCGAACAAAGCCCTAGACACGGTCGACTCGCAGCAACAAGTAAATCTAGTAATCCACAAAACCTATACATATAAATATCACAAGTGATCTCTGGGAGAAAAACGGATGTCATTGAAAACAAAATACGGTCTAAGGACAAACATAAAGCTATATACGTACCTTCGTATAGACTCCCAATGCAATTTCAAAATAGAGATAAATGACGAAGTTGAAAAATGTTAGTAATAGGAGTCATTAGGAAATCAAATAAGCCCATATAATTTTTCCCTCAAACGTCATGCCATAAAAGATCGGACTTGGCGTATCTGCGTAGATTTCTATCACTTAAACAAGGAAACGACTCCCGATAGTTTCCAGTGCCATGTACCGACGACATCTTATTTCTGTTAGGTTAGAATAAATTTTTCACCAACTTGGACTTACTTAAGGGCTTTTACCAGATACAATTACCTAGGTGATTGTACCTCATACACCGTTTTCAGCACACTCAGGGGACATTATCAATTTTTACGTATGCCTCCGGCTTACGTTGCGCCCCAATTACAATATAGTGTTTGGAGACTTCTTTTAGGGGATACCCTGACATGCTTATATAGTTAGTCTTATAATCTTTTCTAAATACCTTAGAAGTACATTCACATAAACTAGAGCTAGTGCTACAGAGACAAAGACAAATAATCTCAGAGTAAAGTATCTAAATGTGAGTTTTATAAACCGAACATGTTTATCTAGGTTTTATGTGTCTGGTCAAGGTCTTAAAGTAGTCCATGGTAAGGTGTCGGCTATTCATAACTTTCCGGTACCTATTAACGTAAAAGGGGGATACAGCACTTTGGCGCTGTAGCGGGTATTACAATCGTATGTAAATATGTAACTCTTCAATCATGACAGCTCCCTTAACAGATCTTACGAAGAAGAGCGTAGATTTATTATGGTCTAAAAAGCATCAACAGGCGTTCGATATCTTAAAAGCGGAATAATGCAGCTCACCTAACTTAAAAATCCCTGATTTAAATAAGGAATTTTTTTTTATTGCAACAGACGCCTCAGACCAAGGGGTAAGAGGGGTACTACTTCAGTAATATGATAAACAGTTCTTTCCTATAGCTTTTTATTCATGTAAACTAAAGCCCTCTGAAAGTAAATATACAGTAATAGGCAAGGAAGGGCTAGGTATCTTTAACTCACTAGTACATTTTAAGTTCATAATCTATGGCTATCCTGAAAAGTCCTTACTGAACATGAGTCCTTTATCCTTTACCGGGTTTTTCAAAGGCTTTAATCACAGTCTAAAAGGAACTCGGTGACAAATGATCATTCAGGTCTTTGGAGCCAAGATAAGATATCTACCTGGGAAAGCAAATATCATAGCTGACGCATTATCCCACAATCCCGCACCATACTGCAAGGAACCATTAATTGAACTAAAAAAAGAAAAAAAATATAGAAACATCCGTGCCTATTGTTAAAACCGTATCTAATCAAGAAAATTCCTTAACCCAAGAGATCGCGAGCATTGAATATCTGGGTCGGAGCGCAGAACTGTTACAAACTGAACAAAGCAATTGTCAACAGCGATAAGCAAAACAATAAACACTTCGAAACGGAAACAGGGTCAGCGGCTAAGCAAAACAATAAACACTTCGAGCAGAAACCCTAAAGCAAAAGTATATTTAAAGTATGTGTATCAGAATTATGTAATCAAATGTAATATTATATGTAGGTCCGTGACGAGGAAAACCCAAAGAACACAGCAGATGACTAACGACCAGGTAGTAGTAATAATCTCTTTCATACCAATCGTCATAAACTGGTTACACTCCGTCATCCAAGGTTCCCTATTATGTCACAGAAAGCCAAATCACTGTTTTACTGGCCTACGATGCTTACAGATATAAAAAGCACATAACTAATTGTAACACGTGTCATGAAAACAAGGGACACACTAAGACACCTGTCAGTTTAGAGGCCTATCCTGTGCCAAATCAATCCTTGAAAGAATACACGTAGAATTATTAACAAAGTTACGAGTCTGACAGAGCAAATAAACACTTCTTAGTGTTAATAGTTCCTTGACACGTTATATAGAATTAATAGCACTAAAAACAAACACCGCAATTGAGTGCGCTAGGAATATTTATGAGTGCTAAATCAGTAAACATGGAATTCAACACATAATAATAATCTGACTTGGGTGGTGTAAATCAATAATAATCTCCTTAACACGTTGTGTGAATTCCTTTCCATTAAGAAAACCAATACCATATTTTATCACCCAGTCAATCGGTTTGGTAGAATAACGGATAATTAAATAGGAAGTGTCAATGTCTTACGAGTTACAACTCGTGATATTGGATCCGAACTGGATTATAGCGGTTCTCGCGGTTTTAAATACCTTTATCATTCATATAGAATTGATACCGCAAGTAGCCTTATACGGTACGCCGCTAGAACACTTTTCCACATATTCAAGCCAACCATTAATTTATCAAAATATATAAAAAAAAAATATAAATAAATAATATAAAAAATAAAATAAATATGGATACAAGTGGAGTCAATATAATACACTCCGTAAGAAGTCGGAAGGGTTACAAATTATAATAAAAAAGGAATCACGATAAAATCAATAAGCAAAACGTAACCATAGGTTAATTAAATATCCAAATATATATGCGTAAAGATTTGAACTCTAACTTAACGCTTTAGTAATGACAAATAAGCTAAAAGTTCGAACACATATCAAAACCTACTGACATGTTGTGGGTCCCGGTGATTTATATTTGTAGTAAAAAAATAAATAAATAAATAAATAAATAAATAAATAAATAAATAAATAAATAAATAAAATAAAATAAAATAAAAGAGATTTTAAAGTCAGGAAGTCTAGAAGTGAAAATGTATATCTATGGAATAATCCTATATGAATCTTATACAGGGCTAATAATATATATAGAATTTGTATGGAAACCTTTTTCATTAGTTTGAATAAGGAATATCTAATTTAACACAATTACATTTATTTACAATCATGCAGATTTCCAAAATGAAACTAATATTATATTGTTCAATTTTGGTACTGTATTTTTTTTTCAGACATTCTTCTCGTGTGGGTGAAGTATTAAAAACAAAAAAAATACCCAATTTATACTAAAGTCGTATTTATTACAGCAAGTAATAAATAAGCAAATAGAATTTCTATAACATCAAAATGAATTAATTTTTTTTCTGAACCTCATAGACAATTAGAGTCATTAAATCAGCTTATGACAATGGTAAACGGACATTTAGAAGTATCAAGTCATGGATATGAAAAATTTACTTGCAACATTAGTCTATCACAATTCAAGTAAATCACATTCATGGGAAAATGTCACATTTTCTTGAAAAAACTCAAAGTTTATATAGAAATTAGTTACATAGCGATTCTTTCGTTGCATCTCTAGCCTATTAATAAAGTTTTAAAAATTAACCTCAGAGGATGCGCGCGAGAAAATTGAATATGAAACTTTTGTTAGGGGCACATAGGATCAGATTTTATCACAACTTAATTTCAGTTAGCATAGAGAAATACAGAATCATGATTAATATTCACTTTGACTCTTATGTTGCCTGGCAATCTTACAAATAGCTCCGTTTTCCACTTCTTTGTCTAGTAACTTACTACCAGTAATATCGAATTTTCTTTGGGATTCGTAATGATATCTGTTTATTTTTTATAATTATGGATATTTTTACAGTCATCAGAGACCTGGATAAGTTCACTCATTGTTAATGCCATGGATAAAAAAAAATTTGTACAGCTGACTCTTTTGAATTCCACAAATATCAGCGAATTCATGTGGGTTAAGTCTGGTCTTTTACTTTGCCCTTGTGACAAGTATAATTTCACTTGCAGGCTGATTAATGGAACCTGGTTACAGTATCCTGCAGTACGAGAGTTTCACATCGCAACTTCAAAAAATCGTTCGTCGCAGCGGACGACTACAGTCAAGTAACAACCGCCTAAATGTGAAAGGAAATTCTTGGACTTCTTCGACCGACACCGTATCCCGTCGTTAATCTCGTTTTAATGCGGAATGCTCCGGCGGCTGTCGGAAATCGACTACAAAAGGGACATACTTCCGACAATTACGACCCAAAGGATATTCAACTCTACTTTGCTGGCGAAGGACTCGTGCTGGGGGTGATTTTATTCATCGCGAATGTAATCGTGTGGCTTAGGATGCAGAGAACAAGTATGAGGCCGAAATAGAACGTTGGACTCCGCCAGGCAATTTTCCCCTTGTTTTAACCATATGGAATTGGCCCTTTCATTTGGCTATAGGTGGTTGTCTGGAAATGTGTAATGGACGAAAAGTTGTTCGAACGCTAGTTAAATGTGTAGTAGTATAACCTCGGTCATGTATCCTATATATATAAGTATCATGTATACTATATATAAATGATCATAAATAACAGAATCGAAATATATCTTTGCGTGTACGCAATAGGAATCTATTTAAAGTGCACATATATTAATAATCAATTAATTTTATGAATCCATATACATATGTATAAATAAATCAGGTAGCCTATAATCAATCTGTTACCTTTTATCTTACCAATATCTGCAGTTATATATGAGTTAGTATATGGATTAATGAATCAGATATATAACAGTTAGCATAAAAATCAACGAATCAATCAGCATAAACATTAATAATTTTATCAATTCATATATGAAATTTTTATCAGTTAAAATATGATTTTTATCATGTTAATCTTCATTCTATGCGATTATCAGAGTACATTAGTATTTTCTGTAGCATATGTATCTTAATGAGATGAAGTGAAAAACTGTATCAGTATATATCACGTGATCACTATTATTTACGAATATCATATGCATATTATGTCTAATATTTTATTACTTGAATCTGTATTTGTGTACACCATGAATTTTTTTTACTTATAAGTATTTTCTATTATCTATATATATTCACATAGTGTCTGTATCACACTCCTATAAGTCAAATGCAAGTCATGTTTGGGTAATATTCAGTGGTTGGTTTTGGTAGCTGACCGAGCTTTTATGTAATGATTACATAATAAAAATATGGAATGTTAGTCCATATATATAAAAGACTAAAACTAAAGAGGTCAACCAGATTGCTTGCAGGAATGTGATCAGACTAGAGACGCTAAAGATGATGTATACAATAAAGTATGTAGGCTAAGTTGACATGCCGTCATCTGTGGTCATTGAATTGTTTATAAACTTTAGTCCAATCTTCCTGCTTGAGACAAACACCGTGACCTATAGCTCAAGCGGCCTACGTGATATGTAACTATGTCATCTGATTGTATGTTCGTATGTAACTATGTCATCTGATTGTATGTTCGTATGTTCGAGCTACTGTCTGCTCCTTTATGACTTGTAACCGAGATGGTAGACAGAAGAGAATAGAGTTAGCGATCGTCATTAGAAGACATGTGCCTCTTTACCGAAGCTTTATCATGTAGAGAGAATAGAATTAGCCATCATCATTGGCAGAAGTGATCAAGCTATCGTCATTAGAAGACTTGTACAATCCTACTTGATCTTCACCATGTAAATTCAGAGAATATAAGTATTTTTGTACTTCGTGGTTTCTACTAGATCCTCACCTCATCACCGAATCATCATGAGTTTAACACATCGTCGTCATAACCAAAGAAGATAATACCGACTTCGTAAGTGATCTACAAACCCCAAGACACTCCCATGAATATGGAAGTGCAATACCAACCGACTTAGCGTAAGATTATCGCAAGTCTAACATTACCTCATAGGGCGCCTTATTATACGAGGCAACAGCCCTAAAATATGTATATATGTATAATTATGTATTCTTTGTTAAGGGATAAAAATAATAGCCGAAATATAATGCTCCAGTTTCCTCATAGATATTCCCTTCTTTGTTGTATCTATATATATATATATATATATATATATATATATATATATATATATATATATATATATATATATATGATATATATATATATATATATATATATATATATATATATATATATATTTATATATATATATATACACACACACAACAAAGAAGGAAATACCTATGAGGAGAACGGAACATTATATCTCGGCTATTATTTTCATCCCTTTACGAGGAATATTTTTCTGCAGATAGGAATTGATAATAACGGAAGTATAATGTTCATTCGTTTGATTTGATTTGATTTGATTTACATAGATTTTTGGCGTTATGCCAAGCACTGGGGCAAATAAGGCCATTCAGCGCTGAAACGGAAATTGACAGTAAAAGGTTTGAAAGGTGTTAGAGGAGAAAAACCCTCAGTTGCACTATGAAACAATTGTTAGGAGAGGGTGGACAGTAAGATGAAAGAAAGAGATTATGAACGGAGG
>NC_087218.1:70942113-70947113 GCF_015104395.2 Macrobrachium nipponense | reverse complement strand
TATTTGTTTCTCTTATTCACGAAGAGAAACAAACTTTTTCTTAATTGCTTAAACTTCACTGAATCTTAAAGCATTTCGGAAAATTACGTTCCAATGCAATTGAAACATTTGATACAATTTCTGTGAATTTTTTCACACTGATTTAAATATATAAATATATATATATATATATATATAATATATATATATATATATATTATATATTTATATTATCTAATAATTTAAAAACAATATAATAGTACATATATAATACAAAATAATATATATATATATATATATATATATATAATATATAGATTATATATATATATATATATATATATATAACGTTTATAATCAGTTTCTAATCAGCCATTTGGAGCAACGGCTTCCGAACAATCGCTCTCGAAAATTCTGCACATATTCAAAATAGAGTTCGTAAATAAGTAAACAGCCCCAGAGACAAACTCGATTGACCTCACTGCCTGCATCACCACTCCCGCTAAGATTTGAATCTGAAGTTTGACATTAAATGTTATATCATATATATGTATTTTATATGTATATATATATATGAATTCTATATATATATATATATATGTACATATATAGATATTTTAATAATATATATATATATATATATAATTATATATATATATATATGATATATATATATATATATATTATATACATATTATATATATATATATATATATATATATTATATATATATATATATATATATATATATATATATATATATACTGTACTTTACTGTATATTATGGACATAATCGAATCCGGAGACCTTCTTAGTGAATTTTTAGGTTAATGCGAACAAGGACTTACATTTGTCAAATAATTCATCTCGATTAACATAAATGGATTGCAGGCACGAGCCAAAGGCCCGCTGTAAAGAACCTTAATTCATGCCTACAGTGCACGCACGAGATGCACTGATGGTACTAACCCCCTACGGGGATAAATCGTGTAGGATATATCATTCAGTATTCATGTGAAGAAACTTTTAATATAAATTTTTATGGTAAGCAAAGACAAAGGGAAAGCAATATCATTCTAGAAAGCAAACAACAATAAACTGCATAAAATGGGCAATGAAAAGAAATGATTATAATACCGAGAACTAAAAAGCAACAATGACGGGGAAGAGGAATGACTTCCTCTCGAAACTAAAGGAGAGAAGTAATCGTCTGAATGAGAAATTGGAGGAATGAAAGTTTTTGCAGCAATAAATGGCTACATGCAGCCTATGATCACGTCACAAGGTTTGAGTGACGACGTCACAGCAAAAAGATGATGAAACTCCTTCGCAGGCTCACTCGAATCGCTATTTCATAACAGTTAGTTACAATTTTAATGTTTGGTGCGTACTTAAGTGTCTATACACGTCAGTCTGTTTCATTATTACCCTTCATATTGCAATAGGTAATGAAAGACTTCAACGCTTCTTGGAAAAGAAAAAATTATTCTCAGAACAAAATATCAGTTTTAGTATTAAAATCGCACGCATGATTTTTGTAAAACAAATTCTAACCTTTCAGCATCTGATGCAATATACAAATATTTATTAGTGTGCATACAAGATGCGATACACTGTACGTATAAATGTCAGCAGTAACCGATATGATACAGAAATACTATCGAGAAACTGTATACTTCAACTTCATACTAAACTGATTGTGTATATCATATATATATATATATATATATATATATATATATATATATATCATATATATATACGTACAAAATCTGTTTAATAGGAAGTTGAATTATACAGTTTTTCCATAGTACATACATATCTTCAAGGTTACTGCTGATATGTATATATATATATATATATATATATATATATATATATATATATATATATATATATGTGTGTGTGTGTGTGTGTGTGTGTGTGTGTGTGTGTGTGTGTGTGTGTGTATTTACAATCTCGAGATGAAAAAATAAAGTTACAAACTCTTCGAAACCATTGGCAATTCATATATACAGGAATATGACAAGAAAACAATAACACATTTACAAATACATGTAATGTGCTTTATTAATAAATCAAGAAATGCCAATGAAGAAACAAATATACGGACAAAGCAAATTTATGAGTGTATGTTCATATACGCTTACTAATACAAACACAACACAATCACATATATTTGTATACTGGAGTATACATACACACACAAACATATACTATATATGTTTAATTTCAAATCACGAAAAAAAAGTGATGATGATTATACGTGTGTGTGTGTGTGTGAGAGAGAGAGAGAGAGAGAGAGAGAGAGAGAGAGAGAGAGAGAGAGAGAATACTTTAGTTAGCGATATAAATGACGTGGCAAATCATTTAATACATGCGTCCCATTTTCTTTATGCAAGTCAGCTTACACTAGTAAGCAGCGTATAGAGCAGCACGCTATAGAAAACGGAATATACTAACTATACTAGAGCGAACATGACACGAGTAATGGAATTCGTGTCTTAAGAAGGAATCATTTTCTTTTTGCTCTCTAAAGAAACAATAATAAATATTCACACGCGCACACACACACACACACATACACACACACTCAATGTTACAAAGGATCTCGTTTTCAAAGGTTATAACCGGTATTCTGTCCACCAATCGATCCATTATTGAATGGGAAGCTACCCTCGTCAGATGGAGCACCGAAAATCGCCACCGGCCGCCCCCATCAAAATAATTTACAACAAAAAGGTAAGAAGTTAACAACTTGAGTCCTAAAGAGCTACTGAGTACCGGAAGGTTGTAACATATATATATATATATATATATATATATATATATATATATATATATATATATATATATGTGTGTGTGTGTATAATGAATGCATGTGTATATATATATATGTGTACGTGAGAGAAAGTTTATAATGCACGTAAGTGCACACACACAGACATATGCATACATAATACTACATACATATATATATATATATATATATATATATATATATATATATATATATATATATATATATATATATATATACAACCAAGGCAGGCAGGTGACGACCAAGGAATGCATCAAATCAGGCGTTGACTGAAGGAAAACAGGCCAATCTACATAGTTCTTTATTCCAACGTTTCGTATATATATATATATATATATCTATATATATATATATATATAGTATATATATAGTATATATATATATATATATAGTATAGAGGATGATGAGGGAGAGAAGAGAGAGAGAGAGAGAGAGAGAGAGAGAGAGAGCACTTGTGTGCCTTTTCCATTGGAGAGGATGGCGGCTACAATAGGTGTTACCCCATAAGTTCCAAGGATCCTGACCGGGGTACACAAGGGCTGTAATTATCGACAGCTAGCTAACCTTCAGGAACATAATTCACCGCTTAAGTCAACAGAGGCACAATGGATCCTGCTGGAAGCGGCCTGAATGGCTCGTTACAACAAAATATTTTGCAATTATCATCATCCTAAGTCCCTAGCACCGAGATGAATGACTTACTTGAGACGATTCCTCTGTTCCCGAAAATGAAACTTATTGAATAAAACTCGCTTCTCGCTGAAAACTGACGCGTATAGAGAAACACTTGCGATTGCGTTACTGAAAATAATTCGTAATGAAGATTGATGGCTGCAACTTTGGTTGCGAATTTGCTACCGTCAGGATTATTAGTCGAAATTGGAATTTTTGGTTAACACACACGTTCATTAAATCTACCTATTTCAAACAGTGGCCACGAGAGAGAGAGAGAGAGAGAGAGAGAGAGAGAAATATAAGATTTAGGTTCACTGCTGGGACCTATGTGGTCATTCAACGCTGAATTCAACGCTGAAAGGGAAATTAAGAGTAATAAAGTTTTCAAAGGGGTAACAGGAAGAAAACCTCACAGTTGCGCTACGAAATTATTGAACAATTGCTAGAGAGTGTGGAAAGTAAGATGGAAGAACGAGAATATGAACAGGGGTACAGTAAAAGGAATGAAAGTGGTTGCAGCTAGTGGCCGAAGGGACGCTGCGAAAAACCTTAAGTAGTGTCTACATTCCATCGTATGAGTTGCACTGACAGCAATAACCTCTTGAGAGAGAGAGAGAGAGAGAGAGAGAGAGAGAGAGAGAGAACTACTTGATGCCTCTTAAGAGGCAGCGCACATATGTCGATTATCCATTAAGATCAGTATGTGCTACCACGACGTTCAATCCTCATATAAGACGTCATAACCGCAAACAGTAACGACAACACCTAACATTACACGTTCATATTATTATTATTATTTATTATTATTATTATTATTATTATTATTATTAAAATTGTTTAATCAGAACACTGAACTGACAAGCAGCTCTCATAGGTCTGACACGAAGGATGAGAATGAAATACCAGGTCTAGTTTTTTATTTATATAGATTTTTGGCATTATGCCAAGCACTGGGGCAACTAAGGCCATTCAGCGCTGAAACGGAAATTGACAGTAAAAGGTTTCAAAGGTGTATGTAACAGGAGGAAAACCTCCCAGTTGCACTATGAAGCAATTGTTAGGAGAGGGTGGACAGTAAGATGGAAGAAAGAGAATATGAACGGAGGTACAGTAAAAGGAATGAAAGTGGCTGCAGCTAGGGGCCGAAGGGACGCTGTAAAGAACCTTAGGTAATGCCTACATTGCACCGAATAAGGTGCAACGACGGCACTAGCTCGCCCCTCCCCCCCAACCCACCACACACACACACAAAGGGGAATACCAGGTCTAGGACACAGGCCAAGTACCGCGACCAAATGGGTCATTCTTGTGGTAAAGAATGAATGAAAATGAAATTCAAAAGATGAAATTATGGTGCACAGATTAACCACGCAAGAGTAAAGAAATATGCAATAATGATGCGTCGAGCTACTATGTATGCATCAATACCCATTTAAATAAACTTCAATATAAAATAATACAAATAATTAAGAGAAAGATTTTTACACTAATATACACTGATAATCAAGGAAAAATACTTGCACTT
>NC_087218.1:70917113-70937113 GCF_015104395.2 Macrobrachium nipponense | reverse complement strand
AGGCCAATTGAAGCGGAATGCGGGAATTTTACCAACTCGCATCCGAAGTGAGTTTACCTTCCTCAATTAAGTCGTTCATAAGAAAAGTCCAAATTGCCGGGAAGGCTGTCGCAAGGAATACCTTATTTATTAACTTTCTCCCGTCTCTTTCTCTCTTATATTTATTATTTATGACAGTATCTTTCTCGTATATATTCATATTCAAGATTTGCTAGACATTTTTTTTATCTCTCTCTAAATAAACAAGCCCACAGACACACACGTATATATATATATATATATATATATATATATTATATATATATATATATATATATATATATATATATATATATATATATATATATATGTATATATATATATATATATATATATATATATATATATATATATATATATATATCCAAACACATCACCTGGCAGGCTTCCAAGTCAAAAATAAAAACAAAAAATACATGACATGGTTTCAAGCGTTCTAGTTTAGATGTGCGTATCTATTTTACAGATTTATATGTGCATTTTTAAGTATTTTTGTCGGCCATATTCAAAAGCTTGTAATTTTAATAATTGCGTATCCTGTGGTCAATAAACTTCTTTCTATCTATATTTCTATCTATCTATGGTGTGGAAGATAAGCCGTTGTGACTGATATAACAAATAACTTGTAGGGAGCAAAGCGTGAGTTAGAATATGTATTTGGAAGAATGGAGTGTTCACTGCAAAAGTGGGCTTAAACCTAAAATATGCTAAGTCTCCGTGACTGTTCAACAATTTCATGGATGGAATGGCGCAAAATATAGAGAGGAAATATGAAGCAGGAGCCCGAGTTGTGGGGTAAAAAAAGTTCTTTGAATGGAGTCTGGAACGACTGATCTTGGCAGTACTGAATTTAATCACTGTTTTCAGTCATCTGTAGAAGTTTGCTGAGCTATAATTTTTTTAAGGTTTCAAATGTAGCCAATACTGAAATAAAACACAACAAGTTCCACTTGGCGGTTTTTTTCTTCTTTGGCTCTATTGGTTTAGAACAATATGAAAAACATTTAACAAACGAGTCGAAGTTTCTTCGGCGCAATCGAGTCTTCTGTAAAGCGTATAATGATGTATGAAACTCTCAGTCACAGCCCATGAAACTCTCAGCTGCGGCCCATGAAACTATGCCACGGCCCGGTGGTGGCCAGGTGTTGTTGACAACTATAGCGGTGCCAAACGCACGATCACAGCCAGCTTTAACCTTAAATAAAAATAAACACTATTGAAGCTACAGGGCTCCTTTGGCATGCTTGATGACTGGAGGGTGGATGATCAACATACCACTCTGCAGCACTCTAGCCTCAGTAGTTTTCAAGACCTGAGGGTTGACAGAAAGTGCAGACGGACAGACAAAGCCATCTCAGTAGTTTTCTTTTAAAGAAAACTAACAAGTGAAACATATAACTTCATATCTGAAAACATTATATGAAAACAGCCCACAACACAATCTACAAATGAGATCAACACATTTAATGCACGAACGAGTTTTGACCTGATACCAGCACTCATTGTGATATTTACATCATCTGACATTCCGTTCTGGAATATGATTTCAAAAGGGTACCCGATTACTTACACATGAGTAACACAACTTGAAGCGACGGAGTCAATTCTTGTCATCAGTTTTAATTAGGATATTAACCAAATTACCGATCAATGTTAGCTAAAGGAATAATTTCCACTCTCATGCAACAAAGGTATCAGTTAAAAGATTTAATTTTCTTCATAGTAATTACGAAACTTGGCCGATACTAAAATTGCATTTCTTTATCAATGCAGCGATAATGATTATGATTAAGGGATACTATAGTAGATTCACTCCAACCGTACATCTGATGGCTAGGCCAGTCCCTTGCGGCGCTCCTGATTGGCTGTTGATAAGCCAATCACTTGGCTGGAAATTCTCACTCTCGAGAGAGAGTTCACATAGGCAGGATGTACGTTTCACCTCTCCTGATTGGCTTATCAACAGTCAATCAGGAGCGTCGTTAAGGGACGGGCCTAGACATCAGATGCACGGGTGATGTGAATCTACTATAGCTATAAGTGACACATAGGATTTAAATTATGCTTCAGAGTGATGTCAGAAATTATACCAACTGATAAACAAGTAAGAAATGCGCCGAAGTTTCTTTGGCGCGACCGAGTTTTCTGTACAACGTACAATGCTTTATGAGCCGCGGCCCATGAAGCTTTCAGCCACGGCCCGGTGATGGCCTGTTTTAAAGCGTCATCAGACGCACGATTATGTTTAATTTTAACCTTAAATAAAATAAAAATTATTGAGGCTACATGGCTGCAATTTGTTGTGTTGGATGATTGGAGGGTGGATAATCAACATGCCAATTTGCTTCTTGCTAGCCTCAGTAGTTTTTAAGATCTGAGAGTGGACAGAAAAAGTGCGGATGGACAGAGAAAGAAATCTCAGTAGTTTCCTTTTACAGAAAACTAAAAAGTTTTCACAGTACTTTAGGATTCAAGTGAAAAGTGTGTCAGTGCAAAACTTGATTTAACTTATACCTCAATAGGCAATTAGAAGGGTGACAACTGCAACACAAGATTTCAGTTACTCATTAACGCACATCAGGACAGATCTATTATTTCGACAACATGTCTACAAAAACAAACAAAAATATCACTTCTAAATGTACCGCAAATATTTTCCTGTTAATAATATTTCAAAATAATTTTCATAACACTCCATTATTCCACCGGCTACAAAGTAAACAAACTAACAAATGTCAAGACAGCCTCCAACGCTGACCTGAATTGAAATCAATATAGAATTTAAGCCAAAGGCCAAGTACTGAGGACAAGGAATGGGACGTATGAGGTCATTCAGCGCTGAAACGGAAACTGACAGTAAAAGGTTTGAAAGGTGTAACAGGAGGAAAACCTCGCAGTTGTACTACGAATCAATTGTTAGAAGAGGTTGGAAAGTAAGATGAGAGACTATGAACGGAGGCCCTAGTAAAAGGAACGAAAGGGGTTGCAACTAGGGGCCGTAAGCACGCTGCAAAGAACCTTAAGTAGTGCCTACAATGCATCGCACGAGGTGCATTGACGGCACTAGCCCACTACGGGGCCTCTAACGCTGAGCAAACCGAGGGAAAATAGGAAAACTTAGCTAAGCAACCTGTTCACTGATCCCGGGTTAAGTCTTCAAAATCGGCCTCACCAACTTCCTCGGTAAAGACCGGCATTTGGGGAATTTACCTCTTAGAAAAAAAAAAAAGTTACAAGGTAAAGTTAAGAGGGGAAGTCCTTCATTCTTCAACTACTATGGTGTATGTTTAATTTTCTCGTTTTTTTATTTATGACAAACTGAAGAGGGAATCTATTCTACTTTGAGTCATATTCATTTGGATCGTGACTGAAATATTTTCGAAATACCAGTATATACTCAAGGAACGTGCCAACTGTCTACGGTTTACATGATACTTAATTTTAGACGGACGACTGAATTAAATAAATAAAAAAACTTCCTCTATTCACAAACATCACCACATCACTGACATTTCTCAGGCTTGCCATTTAAACGAAAAAAGAAACGGCTCACTTTTCGTTCCATCCATGGAGGCACAAGTGGCAGTCATTTGCTACAAAAGCCGAAGCATTGGTGTTGTTTTAATACCGTTTCCATAACTGCGTTACCGCATTACGATTGGCATACAAGGCCAACTTATACACAACAGTGCGAACGACAATAAGATTTCCTCAAGCAAAACGCAAAATTAACAATGATTATGCATACATACAAACGCAGAAAAGAATTCTCTGCACAAGATATTCTATTCCCCAAATAGCTGGCTGATTTGCATACAACAATACATACCTTTCAAAGATAACACCTGTCTCGGTATCACAATTATATACTAACTAAAATTATCAAACCTGTGTGCGTACACTTATCTGAGTATACGTGCCATGCTTATTTTCAGACGAAGGCCGACGGGGTACATTAACTCAGAGAGAGAGAGAGAGACCTTACCTTACAGACCTTACATCTTGTTCGGGTTCGGGTTGCCCCAGGTCCTCAGTGTGAGGCACCTCTAATGTCTACCAGAGAGTTGCTAGTACATCTTCCGGTATATTTTGCATCTTCCCAATCTTGGATGGTCTGGGATGCAGTTTTAGATATTTGTCGAGCTTATTCTTAAAAACACATCTACGCTCACTCCTGATATATTCCTCAGATGAGCTGGCAACGCATTGAATAGACGCTGCATTATCGATGCTGGTGCATAGTGGATTAATGTCCTGTGTGCTTTCCTTATTTTTCCTGGTATAGTTTTGGCACTATTAATCTACTCTGCTTTGCTCTTTCTGATATTTTTAGTTCCATGATATTTTCTGCTATTCCTTCTATTCTGTTTCCATGCCTGAATTATCATGTAGCGTTCCTCTTCTCCTTTCTAGACTATATAATTTTAAGAATTGTAGTCTTTCCCAGTAGTCTAGGTCCTTAACTTCTTCTATTCTAGCTGTAAAGGACCTTTGTACACTCTCTATTTGTGCAATATCCTTTTGATAGTGTGGGTACCATATCATATTGCAATATTCAAGTGGACTACGAACATATGTTTTATAAAGCATAATCATGTGTTCACTTTTCTTGTTTTGAAGTGCCTTAACAACATTCCCATTTTTGCTTTACATTTTGCCAACAGAGTTGCTATTTGATCATTGCATAACATGTTCCTATTCATCATCACACCAAGGTCTTTAACTGCTTCCTTATTTGTGATGGTCTCATTATTAGGTCCCTTATATGCATATAGCTTTCTTTCTCTGTCTCCATAATTTATTGATTCAATTTATCAGAGTTAAATACCATCCTATTTACCTCTGCCCAATCATATACTTTGTTAAGGTCTCTTTGTAGAGCGGTTCCTATCTTCATCACAAGTAATTTCTCTACTTATTCTTGTGTCATCTGCGAAACTACTCACTACCGAATCCTTAACATTATTGTCTATGTCTTCAATCATAATAACAAACAGTATTGCAGCTAACACCGTACCTTGCGGCACACCGGATAATTACCCCTTTGGCTTCATCCGATTTTCTTTTCGTCGTTTGCAATAACTATCTGTTTTCTGTTGTGTAAAAATTCTTTTAACCATCTTCCTACTTTATCCACGATATTGTGTTTTCTAATTTTCTTCGCTAATATATTATGGTCTACTTTATCAAAAGCTTTTGCAAAGTCTCAAATAAACCACATCTGTTTTCATTTCCGCTTTTCATATTTTTGAATATGTTTTCACGGTGGACTAACAGTTGGGTTTGTGTACTTTTTCCGGGTACGAAACCATGTTGTCCTTTATTAAACAAAATTATTTTTTATTAAATGTTTTCATAATATTTTTCTTCATTACCCTTTCATACACTTTCATAATATGTGATGTTAGACTCACAGGCCTATAATTACTTGCCTCTAGTCTTGATCCACTTTTGAAAGTAGGGGTAATATATGCTAATTTGTGCTCATCATATATCTTGCCTGTATCTACACTTTGTCTTAATAATATTGCAAGTGGCTTTGCGATAGAATGAACTACTTTCTTAACAAAATAGCAGGAATTCCATCTGGCCCTGCAGCAGCTCCATTTTTAATTTCATTAATAGCCTGCACAATATCAGCTTCATTAATATCTATGTCAGCTAAATATTCACTATTTTCATCCCTTACTTCTATATCATTATCTTCATTATCTATTCTAGGGGTGAATTCTCTCTTATATCGTTCTGCCAGTATGTTGCAAATTTCCTTTTTCCTTTTTTTTTATTCGTTAATCTCCCCTTCAATTCTCATAGGGCCTATTTCTATTCTTCTTTTATTCATCTTCTTCGCATATGAGTATAATAGTTTGGGGTTTTGCTTGATATTTAATAGGGTTTTTTCTTCCAAGTCCCGTTTTTCATTTTCTTTTGATTGTATAATCTTTTGTTCTGCATTTTCTATCTTACTTTTTAGTTCTATAACTTTCCATGCATTTTTTTCTTTTGCAAGACCTTTTTTCCATTTTCTGATTTTCTGGAACAAGATCCTTCTGTCTCTTGGTATGCATGAATGATGTTTACTTTTCTTCTTCGGTATATATTTTTTCCACTATTATCTCCAATATTTTATATAATATCTCCGTATTTACCCTTATGTCATCACTTACGAAATGTTATCCCAATCTTTGTTTAATTCTTCATTAATTTCTGACCATTTTATATTTTACTGTAGAAGTTGTATTTTCCATATCCTTCCCACTTTTTCATTTCTTGCTTTATCTCCTATTTTCACTTGCTTTGGAATGAACTGTTAATTCTATGACATTATGGTCTGAAATACTCGCATTATAAACTATTATTTCTTTAACATAATTCATCTCGTTCACAAATACTAGGTCTAAAGTATTTTCCTTTCTTGTTGGCAGGTGATTTATTTGTTGAATGTTGTATTCTAGTAGCATATCTAATAGCTTTTCAAATTGCCTCTTATCTTCTGCACTACTATTACTCTCTTTTTTATATGTTATAAGTACAACCACAATCTCCTATTCGTTCTTTCCATTCTACGAAAGGAAAGTTGAAGTCACCAGATAGGAGAATAGCCAGTCCTTGTGATTTCTACATATATCATCCAATTTTTCATTATTAAGTCAAACTCTTTAGTATTAGGAGGTCTATATATTACTATGTTCATCAATTTTTCAGATTCAAATTCTACCGCTATTAGTTCACATTCTGAGTTACTATATTTCTCATATATTTTTTCCTTGTTTTTTGTCTTTCCCATATATTGCGGTTCCCCCTTGATTCCTATTTTTTCTATCTGATCTATAAGTTTGGAACCCTTTTATTTGATCATCATTCCCAGTCTCTTGGGAATACCAGGTTTCACTTATATTCTTATATCTATTTTCTTTTCATTTTGGGTTAGTTTCTTCTAAGTACTCTATTTTTCTTTGAGTTACTCGTAACTAAACCCTGCGCATTCATCACTATGATGGTTTGCGTGTTTTCTCCTTCATTTAATACTGGTAGTAATAAGGATTTTCCATGTCTCTTTCCTGTTCTGGTATGTTGTTCTTTTTTTCATTTCCAGAAATTCTGACATTAAAAAATCCAACTTTTCCCTATAATATTTGATCTTCCTTCATCATAATTATTAATTTTGTGTCTGAATCTGCAATTCTCCGTTTCTGCAATATCCTCTTGCATAATAAATACAGTTATTATCTCTTGAGTAGAATTTCGGAGCTGATGCTTTGAAATTTTTTGCTGACACCTCTGCATATCTCATTGGTGGTTTGCTTTTCTCTTTTACCTGATATTCTTGATTTCTCTCTTTATTTGTTTCTTTCTTATTTTGGATTTTATTACTTGGTTGGTTATTTATTTGATTATGATTCATGCTACAGGGTGCATATATTTGCATTTTTTTGTCGAACTTACATCCTTTTCCTTCTTTTAGGTTTTTTACATATTTTTGGATGCAGATCTCTGCAATCATCCCCATATCCATCTAAGTATGCACATTTACCATATATTTCATAGTTTTGACATATCTTAGGATGTTTGTAGTAACATCTTTCTCCAAATCTGCAATTCCCTCTTTTCAAAGGTTGCAGATTTTGTCTTTCTTGTCTATTTTTTCCTCTTTCCCGTCATTGTATAGATCTGGTAGAGCCTCTTCGGATTTGCTTTCTGTTGTCATATCGTAATTTATTTCCTCGTAGTATGCTGCTTTATTGCCTCATATGTAGTATCAATGAGTATCTCTGCATCCATACTTTTATCTGTTCTTTGTTTTCCTTATTTTTTTCTGTCATTTCATTTTTGTTTACTTCTCTTCCGTTTTCCTCTTCTTCTTTTTCTTCTTCTTCTTCCTCTTCCTCTTCTTCTTCATCCTCAACTATTTGTACATTCAATCTTGATTTAATAACATTGTCTATCCCATGATAGACATGTTGAACAAAAAATTCTTGTATCTTTTCTCAAATCTTGTATTACCTCAGCACACTGTGGATGGGTCGGAATGTTGCATGCAGCACATTTTCTGATTAGGTTTTGTGGATTGACTATGCTATACCAAACCTTACACAGTTTGCATGCTTTTGGCATTCTTTTTCCTAATGCATCAATTAGGATATTCACAAGATTCACCTTATTCATTTTCTTTGTCGGAATATGTTGGTTTATGTATATTTTCTTTATGAGTCTCTTGACCACTTGGATTTTATTTGGAACTTCTTCAATTATTTTCAAGATGTTTTCATTAGATTTGTTCCAGTTTGAAGGATTATATCCTTCTAATATATCTATGAATGCTTTTGTATCTTTTTGGTTAGGACTGTTGCTGATTTCATAGATGAGAAATGCCAGTTCCCTTCCTGCTACCTCATCATATTGCGAATCTGCTAGACACGCCAAATTACGCCACCTTTTCCCGCAGTTGGAACTTACTGCCATCTTGTTCTGATTTATAGTTTTACACTTGATAAACTAACTTAGAAGACGTTTTATCCTACTATTTTCACACTAATCTTATCACCGATAGTTCACGAACACTTCTAGAGAGAGAGAGAGAGAGAGAGAGAGGGCATTATAAAATTTAGGCTATAAAGAAAAGAACAAGGATACTTAGAAATTGTGGCAAAAGAGCCCAGAAAATTATATATAAGATGAGTGAAATAGTAAAACTGTAAGAAATCTCTTGAGTTGCACTAAGAAGTACTAGGTAAGGTAGGTTGGTCAGCAAGACATAAGAAAGGAAGTAGGAAGAGAGATAAAGTGAAAGGCTAAATAGTTGGTGCAGCTGGGGGCCGAAGAGATGCTACAAACACCATTTAGTAATGCCTACAGCGCACCTTGGGAGGCACAGTGATGAACTAATCCCATATTGAATATTGAGAGAGAGAGAGAGAGAGAGAGAGAGAGAGAGAGAGAGAGAGAGAGAGCGCAACGAAGTCTTAAGCACACTGTAAACCACTAGTACTGAAACTTGAAATCTCTTTTGTGGTTTATCATCAGAGAATTCACAAAACCTTGACAGTCTAGAATCTTTTCGAAATAATGTAAAAAAAAAATCAAGCCATGGAATATAAGACGATACGGTGCTAGCAGAACTACAAGTAACTGGGACAAACCTAGACAATTAGACACCTATCGATATGCAAATCACGTGATGCAGTACAAGGCGGCGACCCGAGTGTTATATGAGTGTGCGTCTTTTTTAGCCATGGAGTTAGATATTTGATATGTAATTTATATATGTTACAGGGAATACGTGAAACCAGGGATTTCACGAAATCCCCATGGAAAATATGAAATAACCAATTCGCTTGGGAACATTGGATCCCCGAGGGCTAGTACTAAACATCACGAAACGGTGATTCATCTACACTGTTTCGCCGTGTTTAGTACTAGCCCCTGGGGAGGTCAAATGTATTTCGACTGTTTAGTACTAGCCCTGGGGAGGCAAATGTATCGACGTGTTTAGTACTAGCCCCTGGGGAGGTCAAGTGTATTTCGATGTGTTTAGTACTAGCCCCTGGGGAGATCAAGTGTATTTCGACGTGTTTAGTACTAGCCCCTAGGGAGATCAAGTGTATTTCGACGTGTTAGTAATAGCCCTCGGGAATCAAATGTTCCTAAGCGAATTGGCCATTTCACATATTCCCTGTAACACAGACACAAACACACATACACACACACACACACATATATATATATATATATATATATATATATATATATATATATATATATATTTTTACGTATATAGCTGGCCTTGAGAGAGGCTAGATACGTAAACGGAAATAATTGAGGGATTTCAAGAGGGAATTGCTTCAACTTACCGTAAACTGATAGTTATTATTAATTTCTTTAGAGGGAAGGTCGCCAGAAAAACTCAGCTCGTTACTTTACAGCTATTATTTTCTTTTCAAAGGGCCCGTGCTGGCCTGGAGAAAAGGTAAATGATGGCTCCACTGGGTAGTTATAGCTGGTTTTCATGCACTTGGATATTGCACACTTGCGGGCAGAGAGACGGCACGTGACTCATGGAATCTGGAAAAGAATCCCAGATTAAACGAGATAAAAGAAAAAATGACTTCTTGCTTTGATTAAGGCTGATTAATTCTCTAACATTGGGGAAAGTAAACTCGAATGGTTCACTGAGGTATGCACGAAAGCTTGGTCTTTAACAAGTCACAAAGGGGAGCACGTGGCCCGATGAGGACAAAGGGCTTTTGATGTAGAAGGGGTAAAAATGAGAATTGAAAATGAATTTAGCAAGAGTCGTATGGCAGTAAAAGGTGCTGGGTTGAAATTTACACTCTTAGACGTACCTGGATGCAATATTCAGGGTATCGTTGTAGAAGAATGCGGCCTGACCTCTGTTCAGGTCTGGGGTTCGTGTCCACCAGTACGCCGGGCCTATAGGCTTAAGTTTTGGAAGGCTGGCCGGCTGGACATCTGTCCTGGACTACCGACTGCAGTTGACTGAGAGCGATACTGGTTGTTTCTGAATCACGGGGCTTCCAAAGACCGCCTCGAGCATCGCCTGAAAAGTGGTAAACACAACGCCAGCAAATTGGGAAGGAAAATAGGTCTTATTGTAGAAGTCCCTAAAATCCATCTCGAAGCCTAGCTACTCTTGTGACTTGCCTCTCTTACCCTAAGCTTCCGTCAGACCGGAAATATCTCCCTACGACATGACCACTCTCCCAACAACAGTCGCTTTAGGAGAAAGCATGGCTACTTCTTTTATAATTAATATCACTAAAACTCTGCTGGGAAGGCGAGGCGTTCTATAGACGTAGCAGCTCCCCCTGTTAAGAAGGCATTCACTCCCTTTCGGGCGTGAAGGTCTTGGCTTAAATAAGTTGATCGCCTCGACTACCCAGTTCTCCTACTCTAACTCCAGTTCTCCTACTCTAACTTGAAATTTTTTGAGCAGCAATACGGCTGACTACAATGGCCTACCTAACTTATAGGCAAAGAAGCTAAGTGTACTAACTTCATGTAGTGATGTAATCTAGCCTAAGTAATAACTACGGGTTGTCTGTGACGACAGTCTACTCTACCCCTAGATAAGGTTACTTGAAAATTCTACTTTCTACTAACATAATACCCTGGTACTAAATCATTAGCCTAACCTACTCAATACAGTTAAAGGGAGACGCAATCATTCCAGAGTGTGGTACGCACAGCAGTAGTTCAGCGACGGAACTGTTAAAATACATGAGAGGTAATGATGAGTGGTTAGTGCATTACCAGGATGGAAATGTAATGAGGTAATTATGCCATTTACATGAGTGTTAGTATCACAATTTCTAGGGGTTAGAGGGTTAGTTCTACTGGCAGAGATCAGGCTGGCTACCTTCTCTGGGTAGGTGCCAGGATCACTCTGCAATTGAATGCGACACTGTACCTCGGGCACAGGTGTCAAGGAGAGCATGTGGCTCTTTTGTTAGTATGTTAATGATTTGCTACGTCCCTTCTTCTTCTTCTTCTTATTCCTCCAGGACCTGGCTATATCAGTCCTATGAGTAGACGGAGGCACCGACTCTGGGGAAAGGCCAGAGACGCCGGCATGAGCAGAGGCAGTGGTAGCCTGAGGGATTACAGGAGAACACCCTACTTCGGTATCTGCAGCAACCGTCGTAGAGGTGGAACCTACTGCAGGGGAGGCCCTCACTTCGGCTGCTGCGACAGCCGTCGTAAGGGGAAAACTCCAGGCTGACTCCTGGTCGAGCAGTTCCTGGTTTTCCAGAGGAGGTATGAAGGTTAGGTCTGCCGGAGGTTCATCCTCGGGCGACAGTGGTGAGGGTGAAGAAGACTCATGGACTTTGGATTGGCCATGGGCTGCGGTAAGCTCCATGCCTGTTGGAGGATCTCCTGTAGGAGGATCCTTGGTTAGGTTAGGCGCCGGCACTAGCTCGGGGCGTGGCCAGCGCAGAAGTCAAGTTCTGTGGTGGCTCTACGTCCGGGCTGGACGGAGCTTGGCATTGCTCAGTGCTGCCAAGCGGCACTGGCAGAGAGTTGAGGTCGACTGGACCTGTGGCGGGTACCGGAGGTGCAATACCTCTCAGCGTGCCCTTGGAAATGGGAGACAGAGGCTCCTGTCTCTTTTGGAAGGCTAAGCCTTGTGGAAAGTGGACATTGTCCGCTGCTGGTAGTCGGCTAGGGCACCTAGGCCAATTCGTGGAGTGCCCTATTACGTTGCAGGTTTTGCAACGGAACTGTGAATGGTCAATCTCCCTCCTTGGTAACGGGGGAGACTGTTGGTGGACGTACTTTCTGGAGGAAGTAGAATTTCGATGACTCCGTGCTTTGGAGTGATTTGACGTGGGGTTAGGACCCCTAGGCTTCTTGAACGGTGAGGGAGACTTCATGTCTTGCCCTAGGAGGAGGTCGTAACCTCCTGGAATGTAGCTTGCAACTGCAAGAGTACATACTTTGGAGAAATTAGGTCTGGTGACCCTCAATTGTACTGTCGGAAGGATCAGCTTGATATGGTTGATACCTTCTATGGTTATTAAGTGACGTCTATCGACGTTAGCCCCTCGGGGGATTCGATCTTCCCATATCAGGGAGATTTGAGCGCCAGAGTCGTCGTAGGCTCTGACGTGGCTTGGCTGATAATGGCTTTGGAGGGGTGCGACGGTTATAGGGCCCTTAGCTGGGGGTCCTAGTGAAGAAGGATTAGTAACGGCCATTGCGATGGCAGGAATATTGTGGTTCGCGCACCCTCCGTAGTTGGCAGACATGTGACCCTGGCGGCCACAGTCGCGGCAGAACTTGTTCCAGAACCTCTTCCGTGGCACTGGACGGTAAGGCCGAGATGGCCCCACAGGTTGCGAATCTGTGGAGTCACCCAGGCTGGCAGTGTGCTCTGGCACAGGTGAAGAGTCCTCTCTGGCAGTGATTTGAGGCAGGGAGGTTAAGGAATCCTCCGTTGAATCATCCTCGGAAGCAAGTCCGGGGTTAACTGGTGGGCTTACCTCTTCCAAAGTGGAGGAGGTAGGCGGTAAGATGGTAAGAGGCTGAGATGATGCGGAAGAAACTGGCTGGCTCTGACACTGGGTCAGGGCCAGGTTCACCAAATAAAAGGGATGTCTGGGACATCGGAGGCACTAGCCTCTGAATCTAAAACTGATGATTGATTATGAGGCATGCTGCAGGGGTCCAGTGCATCTGGTAGTGGGAGCTGCGTCCAGGGGAGATACGGCTTTAAGGTAAATCTCGGCCCATATCACCTGATAACATCATGAATTGGTCAACTACGCCCAGGCAGCACAATGTGGTTTCCTTGGTCACCTGGTCCAGAAAGGGCATTTTTACATTCAGAAGGACCGAAGGAACAGAATAGGTTACCGTCAATCCATTCAAACTGAATTTCTTCGTTTCGTCTGGATTTCGGCACCCCTAGGCAATGCCTTTCTGGAAATAAGGGAGACCTGGGCTTCGGTGTCGGCCATGACTTGTTTTACCCACTGATAGGCCGTAGGAGACTGTTCATCAAGCAGGGCTACATGGTAGCCTTGGAGAAGTTCACCCTGGAAGCTCTTCACCTTCCCAAGGGTTAGGAGACCTCAAAACTTGGGGCACTGGTCGGAATTCCACAAGCATTGCCCACGACACAAACAAACGTGGTTGCAGAACCTCCGCAACCACCTCTTACCGGGAGTCCAAAGCTCATGGTCTGAGGGCTTGGAAACTAGCAGAGAGATTGCGTCATCTAGGAGAGCTAGCTCATGCTTTCTTCTCTTCTTCTCTTTCCTTTCTCTCTGCTTCTCTGGCTTTTTCCTCTGCTTCTCTTTCTTCCTTTTCTTGCAGGCGTGCGGCAGCCTGCTGCGTCTTTATCCACTGGTTCAAGTGCTGGTCCAGTGTAACCAGCCTCCTTCGCCCAGAGTTAATGAGGGCCTCCGAGCTATTCTCTAGCTCTCTGGAATTTGAAAACGTGTTAGCAAACGATTGTAAATGAGGTTACGTTTAAGTGAAATGAAATTTTCGCTCAGCGCGCGAGTGAGCGATGCGAGGTGAAACACGTGAGGCGAGAAGAGCGGGTTAGCACCACGTGTGCTAGCATTGATGGCGATTAATCAGCTGATTCTCTGTAATGCGAAGACAATTTACAACACAAGATTCTACTTTCTTATTCAAGGCGACTTACGTTAATTTCTCTGGCAGGACGATAGATACTAGTACCGAGATCGATATTATTTACGTTAAAACTTTGAGACTTACGTTACTTTGCTTAAATTGTTTAGGTAATGTTTAAAGGGATAAAAACATGGCTGCCGCTGTGAGCGAAAACGAAGGCTGGTTGAGACCGCGCAGGCGCGAAAATGCTCTAAGCTGAATTTAAGCTGAGAGGTAAGCGTTACCAACACTTGGAATGAAAACTAAGTTAAAAATGGATTCCCTAACATATCACAGACAAAAGAATTGTACACCTTCTTTTGCCGTAAACTATTAGTAAAACACTCCTAACTAGCTAGGCTTTCTAATACAGCAGTAAACCGTGGCAAAGCACTTCCTAGTTTGTTCTGGTCCTTTCTGGCATCTATCTGCACACGTGTTCGTGTGAGCTCCTACAACAACAATGCGATTTACAAAATAACAGAATTCGCTCGGCGCTCCGGCCGTTACAATAATAAGATTTTTACCTACGCTCTTTTAAACACTTGGCTTCAAACAATAAAAAATACTTAAACGTAACCTTAATTAAGCTAAAGCATTGGTTATAGAATAATCTATTAATAAAAGAATGGAATAACCTACCTTACCGTGAGTCAGTTTTTGTCGTTTCTTTTCTCCCGTACAAGTGTGCTTAGTTTTTTTTCGCTTTTGAAAAAACTTTACAGTTTACATTTTACAACGGATAACGCGATTTACAAGCTTTTTTTAAGCAAGCCCAGATTCGATGTTGGCAAGATTCGCCAATTTTACGTATATAGCTGGCCTTGAGAGAGGCTAGATATGTAAACGGAAATAATTGAGGGATTTCAAGAGGGAATTTGCTTCAACTTACCGTAAACTGGATAGTTATTATTAATTTCTTTAGAGAGAAGGTCGCCAGAAAACTCAGCTCGTTACTTATACAGCTATTTATTTACAAAAGGGCCCGTGCTGGCCTGGAGAAAAGGTAAATGATGGCTCCACTGGGGTAGTTATAGCTGGTTTTCATACACTTGGATATTGCACACTTGCGGGCAGAGAGACGGCACGTGACTCATGGAATCTGGAAAAGAATCTCAGATTAAACGAGATAAAAGAAAAAATGACTTCTTGCTTTGATTAAGGCTGATTAATTCTCTAACATTGGGGAAAGTAAACTCGAATGGTTCACTGAGGTATGCACGCAAGCTTGGTCTTTAACAAGTCACAAAGGGGGGGGAGCACGTGGCCCCCGATGAGGACAAAGGGCTTTTTGATGTAGAAGGGGTAAAAATGATGAATTGAAAATGAATTTAGCAAGAGTCGTATGGCAGTAAAAGGTGCTGGGTTGAAATTTACACTCTTAGACGTACCTGGATGCAATATTCAGGGTATCGTTGTAGAAGAATGCGGCCTGACCTCTGTTCAGGTCTGGGGTTCGTGTCCACCAGTAGGCCGGGCCTATAGGCTTAAGTTTTGGGAGGCTGGCTGGCTGGACATCTGTCCTGGACTACCGACTGCAGTTTGACTGAGAGAGATACTGGTTGTTTCTGAATCACGGGGCTTCCAAAGACCGCCTCGAGCATCGCCTGAAAAGTGGTAAACACAACGCCAGCAAATTGGGAAGGAAAATAGGTCTTATTGTAGAAGTCCCTAAATCCATCTAAGGAAGCCTAGCTACTCTTGTGACTTGCCTCTCTTACCCTAAGCTTCCGTCAGACCGGAAATATCTCCCTACGACATGACCACTCTCCCAACAACAGTCGCTTTAGGAGAAGGCATGGCTACTTCTTTTATAATTAATATCACTAAAACTCTGCTGGGAAGGCGAGGCGTTCTATAGACGTACAGCTCCCCCTGTAAGAAGGCATTCACTCCCTTTCGGCGGCGTGAAGGTCTTGGCTTAAATAAGTTGATCGCCTCGACTACCCAGTTCTCCTACTCTAACTCCAGTTCTCCTACTCTAACTTGAAGTTTTTTGAGCAGCAATACAGCTGACTACAATGGCCTACCTAACTTATAGGCAAGATGCTAAGTGTACTAACTTCATGTAGTGATGTAATCTAGCCTAAGTAATAACTACGGGTTTGTCTGTGACGACAGTCTACTTTCTACTAGATAGGTTCTTTTTGAAAATTCTATTTCTACTAACGTAATGCCCTGGTACTAAATCATTAGCCTAACCTACTCAATACAGTTAAAGGGGGGAGACGCAATCATTCCAGAGTGTGGGTACGCACAGCAGTAGTTTCAGCGACGGAACTGTTCAAAATACATGAGAGGTAATGATGAGTGGTTAGTGCATTACCAGGATGGAAATGTAATGAGTAATTATTGCCATTTACATGAGTGTTAGTATCACAATTTCTAGGGGTTAGAGGGTTAGGTTTCTACTGGCAGAGATCAGCTGGCTACCTTCTCTGGGTAGGTGCCAGGATCACTCTGCAATTGAATGCGACACTGTACCTCGGGCACAGGTGTCAAGGAGAGCATGTGGCTCTTTTGTTAGTATGTTAATGATTTGCTACGTCCCTTCTTCTTCTTCTTCTTATTCCTCCAGGACCTGGCTATATCAGTCCTATGAGTAGACGGAGGCAGGCACCGACTCTGGGAAAGGCCAGAGACGCCGGCATGAGCAGAGGCGAGTGGTAGCCTAAGGGATTGCAGGAGAACACCCTACTTCGGTATCTGCAGCAACCGTCGTAGAGGTGGAACTGCAGAGGGGAGGCCCTCACTTTCGGCTGCTGCGACAGCCGGTCGTAAGGGGAAAACTAAACTTAAAACTCCAGGCTGACTCCTGGTCGAGCAGTTTCCTGGTTTTCCAGAGGAGGTATGAAGGTTAGGTCTGCCGGAGGTTCATCCTCGGGCGACAGTGGTGAGGGTGAAGAAGACTCATGGACTTTGGATTGGCCATGGGCTGCGGTAAGCTCCATGCCTGTTGGAGGATCTCCTGTAGAGGATCCTTGGTTAGGTTAGGCGCTCGGCACTAGCTCGGGCCAGGCGAAGAAGTCAAGTTCTGTGGTGGCTCTACGTCCGGGCTGGACGGAGCTTGGCATTGCTCAGTGCTGCCAAGTGGCACTGGCAGAGAGTTGAGGTCGACTGGACCTGTGGCGGGTACAGGAGGTGCAATACCTCTCAGCATGCCCTTGGAAATGGGAGACAGAGGCTCCCTGTCTCTTTTGGAAGGCTAACCAAGCTTGTGGAAAGTGGATTGTCCGCTGCTGGTAGTCGCTAGGGCACCTAGGCCAATTCGTGGAGTGCCCTATTACGTTGCAGGTTTTGCAACGGAACTGTGAATGGTCAATCTCCCTCCTTGGTAATGGGGGAGACTGTTGGTGGACGTACTTCCTGGAGGAAGTAGAATTTCGATGACTCCGTGCTTTGGAGTGATTTGACGTGGGGTTAGGACCCCTAGGCTTCTTGAACGGTGAGGGAGACTTCATGTCTTGCCCTAGGAGGAGGTCGTAACCTCCTGGAATGTAGCTTGCAACTGCAAGAGTACATACTTTGGAGAAATTAGGTCTGGTGACCCTCAATTGTACGGTCGGAAGGATCAGCTTGATATGGTTTGATACCTTCTATGGTTATTAAGTGACGTCTATCGACGTTAGCCCCTCGGGGGATTCGATCTTCCCATATCATGGGATTTAGTTACGCCAGAGTTCGTCGTAGGCTCTGACGTGGCTTGGCTGATAATGGCTTTGTTTTGGAGGGGTGCGACGGTTATAGGGCCCTTAGCTGGGGGTCCTAGTGAAGAAGGATTAGTAACGGCCATTGCGATGGCAGGAATATTGTGGTTCGCGCACCCTCCGTAGTTGGCAGACCATGTGGACCCTGGCGGCCACAGTCGCGGCAGAACTTGTTCCAGAACCTCTTCCGTGGCACTAGGACGGTAAGGCCGAGATGGGCCCCACAGGTTGCGAATCTGTGGAGTCACCCAGGCTGGCAGTGTGCTCTGGCACAGGTGAAGAGTCCTCTCTGGCAGTGATTTGAGGCAGGGAGGTTAAGGAATCCTCCGTTGAATCATCCTCGGAAGCAAGTCCGGGGTTAACTGGTGGCTTACCTCTTCCAAAGTGGAGGAGGTAGGCGGTAAGATGGTAAGAGGCTGAGATGATGCGGAAGAAACGTCTGGCTCTGACACTGGGTCAGGGCCAGGTTCACAAATAAAGGGATGTCTGGGACATTGGAGGCACTAGCCTCTGATCTAAAACTGATGATTGATTATGAGGCATGCTGCAGGGGTCCAGTGCATCTGGTAGTGGGAGCTGCGTCCAGGGGAGATACGGCTTAAGTGATCTCGGCCCAATATCACCTGATAAACATCATGAAATTGGTCAACTACGCCCAGGCGGCACAATGTGGTTTCCTTGGTCACCTGGTCCTGAGAGGGCATTTTTACATTCAGAAGGACCGAAGAACAGAATAGAGGTTACCGTCAATTCCATTTCAAACTGAATTTCTTCGTTCGTTCGTCGGATTTCGGCACCCCTAGGCAATGCCTTTCTGGAAGTAAGGGAGACCTGGGCTTCGGTGTCGGCCATGACTTGTACCCACTGATAGGCCGTAGGAGACTGTTCATCAAGCAGGGCTACATGGTAGCCTTGGAGAAGTTCACCCTGGAAGCTCTCCTCCCAAGGTAGAGACCGAACTTGGGCACTGGTCGGAATCCCACAGCATGCCCACGCACACAACAAGTGGTGCAGAACGCAACCACCTCTTACCTGGGAGTCCAGCTCATGGTCTGGGGCTTGGAAACTAGCAGAGAGATTGCGTCATCTAGGAGAGCTAGCTCATGCTTTCTCTCTTCTTCTCTTTCCTTTCTCTCTGCTTCTCTGGCTTTCTCCTCTGCTTCTCTTTCTTCCTTTTCTTGCAGGCGCGCGGCAGCCTGCTGCGTCTTTATCCACTGGTCAAGTGCTGGTCCAGTGTAACCAGCCTCCTTGCCCAGAGTTATGAGGGGCTCCGAGCTTCCTCTAGCTCTCTGGCAAAGAAGTCGCGGGAAGCAGGGGAAGACATCTCCCGTTAGGTCTGCAGTAGAAGGCCTCGGAGGAAAATGAAAATAATGGCCAGGAAAGGGTACTGAATGGAATAGGAGTGCCTACTGTGGAAAGTGGCACTCACTTGGAAATGGGTTCTGCAATGGGCTAATGAAAAGTCTGAAAAGACTGGGTGCTCGGTGGTACTTTGTGAATGGCACCTTCTGCTGAGGTGAAAAAAATCGAATGAAGTGTGCGGCGTACGTCACACTTACGGGCGTTCCCAACTTGGGAGACGTTGGAATGGTCTACCTGTAGGTCCAATACAGGTGCGGCACTTTCGGAGGCGTTCCTTATGGTTGGTCCGACGGATCACTGATCCTCGTACACGGACATTAATGAATTGGGCGTTCCGTAAGGACGGACACGCAGGTTTGTCAGCACTTAGGGCTGGTATTGCGGCACTTTGGGGAGGCGTTCCCTGGTTGAGTGTTCCGAAGGATCACTGACCCTTGTACACGGACACACTAGTTATTTGGGCGTTCCGTAAGGACGGACACGCAGGTTTGACAGCACTTAGGGCTGGTATTGCGGCACTTTGGGGGGAGGGCGTTCCCTTGGAATGGTTCCTTGGAAAAGATCACTGATCCTCGTACATGGACACACTAAAGAATAGGGCGTTCCGTAAGGACGGACACGCAGGTATAATGGCTACCTGTACGGCCTGTACAGGTGCAATGGTACTTATGGAGGCGTTCCTTGGAGCACTGGTATCGTGCTGGTGTGTCCCGGACACTACATGCAGTATACTTAAATATACTGAAGTGA
>NC_087218.1:70902113-70912113 GCF_015104395.2 Macrobrachium nipponense | reverse complement strand
TGTTTGATGTGACTGGGAGAAAAAGTGCCTAAAAAAGGAGAAAGGAGGCCAGCTAACCATTTAGAAATTTTTTTGTAATTGAAAGCTCCGGCGCATGAAACGATGGGTCTGAATGGAAGATTGTCTTTGTGAGTTTTGGGAAGACCATAAAAGTAGGGTAATTTAGGATTAATTACTTTAAATTTCTCTAATAGTTCAATACTCTTTTTGTCTTGGCCAATTAATCTTACTTTCCGGAAAAAATTCTGTGGGAACGTTTCTGGAGGGGATTTTTCGTCAGTTTTTCGTAAGTATTTGTGTCGCTAAGGAGCTGGTTGATTTTGTCGAGGTAGAAGTCTATGTCCATTATTACAATTTTGCCGTTTTTGTCGGATCTACTTATTAATAATATCTAACTTTTTTAGCGAGTGGATGGCTATCATGAATCTGCGGGGAACAGGATATTTCTTATGAAGGTCAGTTAATGCTTTAACTGACCTTCATAAGAAATATGGTGTTTTTATGGGCTCCTTTTATTAGATGGAATTCTGTTGTTACAGAACATTTTACCAGTCATATATATATATATATATATATATATATATAATATTATATATATATATAATACATACATACGTACATCTATATATATATATATAATTATATTATATATATATATATATATATATATATATATATAATACATAATATATACATACACATATTATATAATAGAAAAATTATATCCCATGAAAATTACTATGAGATCTCAACATTTTCGATTTTGTACGTACGTATATGTATGTATGTATAATCTTGGTATCTCCTGGTAATTTTCATGCGAGATATCCTATTATTACACACACAACACACACACACACACATATATATATATATATATATATATATATATATATATATATATATATATATATATATATATATGTGTGTGTGTGTGTGTGTGTGTGTGTGTGTGTATTAAGCACAACGTTAGGTCACTAGCACCATGAAACACAAATGAAATTTAGCTGTTCAGTATTTATACTGCCCGAGGGAGTAAGCCTATTCCAGCTGAAGAAACATATCCTTCACGTTTTCTAAAGGAAATTCTAAGCCTAAGCAAATTTAACGCACAAAACTGCCTAAAGATAATAGTCATGCAGTACTACAGATCCGACAATTCCCATTGTTTACCGAAAAGAAATGGATGACTGTCAGCAAAGTTGGTTTTAAAAACCCAAACCCTGCCAAACCGGGACAACCAGGGTGGGGTTTTAACAAATGGGCTGTGAAGAAAATGGTAACTTAGCCTAAAACGACGATGACGTCCACAGTCCTTGACCCAAACGCTTGCTACTGCAATCGTTTGGGTCTAGGGGAAGACTAAATAAGGTTTTTATGCTATCGTGAATTATTAACTGTATACATATATATATATATATATATATATATATATATATATATATATTTATACAATTTCGTGTATGAGTGTGGTAATTGTTTTGCTATTCGTGAGTAGCATGGATACTGTATAAAATAGATACTACACTTTTACAAACATAACATTGTACGCGCGATTTTTTACATTAATAAGTGTCTTGTGTCTTCATTAGAAGCAGTCACTAGGGAAACTAATGAATCGGAAAGGGTAACTGCGTTAAAGGACTTTTCTGAGAATGTGAAATTGCAACGACAACAACAATATTATATATATATATATATATATATATATATATATATTAGTCAATATTTGGCGTCTGATTTAGTTTTCTGCCAAAACAGTTGACTTCTCGGAGAAAAAGATTTTTGACGATGGCAGGTAATAGGGGTAGGTCAATCAATCCGCTCTTTCCAGGAAGAGCTGGGATAGGGGTGGAATGGCTCGAATCAAATTAGTATTACTCAATAAGCCTATTACTAAAGGTTCATAAATAGTAGTAGCCAAAAACAATTACAACATTTATGATCCCACCTTGATGAAACCTAACTCATTTGCTTGATTAATACTTGACGGGTCGACATTATTATTATTATTATTATTATTATTTTATTATTATTATTATTATTATTATTATTATTATTATTAAACAGAATGGCAGCGTCTCAGTCTCTCGAATGATTTACCTTCCTCTACAAAGAAACTCATTCGGCATTCTTTATAATGTTTGAAATAGGCCCTTCTTCCCAGGTGATGATGCTATTTTTATTATTATTATTATTATTATTATTATTATTATTATTATTATTATTATTATTATTATTAAACAGAATGGCAGCGTCTCAGACTCTCGAATGATTTACCTTCCTCTACAAAGAAACTCATTCGGCATTCTTTTTAATGAAGTTTGTTTGAAATAGGCCCCTTCGTTCCCATGGTGATGATGCTATTTTTATATTTTTTATTATTATTGTTATTACTATTATTATTATTATTATTATTATTATTATCATTATTATTGTTGTTGTTGTTGTTGTATACTGAACACAGACCTCCTTTCAAACATGTTTTATTGAAAATAATGGTAGAATTTACAGAATTGATTTTATACAAAATTCTCTCAATTCTTCTAATGATTTGTTTTTCTGGCACACTGGTATTCCCGTTGATGATCTACAGCATGAAGAACATCGGACAGCTGCTTAAGAATTCCAGTGTGCCAGAAAAACAAATCATTAGAAGAATTGAGAGAATTTTGTATAAAATGAATTCTGTAAATTCTGCCCTTATTTTCAATAAAGCATTAAATAATTATTATTATTATTATTATTATTATTATTATTATTATTATTATTATTATTATTATTATTATTATTATTTTATTAAAAGTAATGGCTATACTTCAGCAGCATTACACTTGTAGAGATTTCTTCTCTATTTTGCGAATAGCGGCTTTTTCAGTGCTACTTAAACAGGCTAGTAGAGCGCCTATAGAGGTCATGGTAAAATACGCGTCAAAATAGGTGTATATATTGAATTTTACAGAGAAACTATGATACCATAGTCATCAAAGTCATTAACGATTTTCTCTCTCTCTTTCTCTCTCTCTCTCTCTTTCTTAAAGCGAGCTTTCGTCTGGAGCTGCCAGACATCCTCGGGCTGGGAAGCTGAGGGTGGACTGATCTTGGTGCGGTGTCCGTCCTCCTTATATCTGTGGGTGACAGCAGGGGGTCTGCCCCTTGCTTGTAACATTGATGGGCGTTTGCGCTACACTGTGGGACGTCACGGCTACTTTGATTTTCATCGGCTGCAGGAGTAAACCTCGTTCGGGCGTTGTCATCCATAGAGTTGTCATGATCGATGGTGTCATTGTTGGTGGCAGGTCTTCTCATACTCGTAGGGAGGAGAAATTCTTCCTGCGTCGTATTCAGTGTAGGTTTTATTTGCTGGATGAGGAGCGCCTCCAGCAGGCGCAACCGACGGGCATCAGGGGCCTTCCCGATGATCTTCGTGTTCTTTATGATGACATCTCGGGAGATGGCCTCGTGATGTTTGGTGCGGGCGTGATTCTTTATAGCCCCCTCTTGGGCGTGGGCACGAGAGTCTCTTCGACAATCGCATGGTAGTCCATACCTACGTAGGCGCCGCTGCATTCGCGGACTGGGCATGTATACTGGTACATACATGCGTCTGCTTCAGGGGGTTCTCGTACCTGGGGAGAGGGGTTATTTTTCATATAAGATCGCGCGTCCTCCGATTCTGGTAATATATGATTAAGTCGATATCCTTGGTGTCGTCAGTCGGGGATACATTATCAGAAATAATTTTCTTAATGGCGTCCTCTTCTTCACGGTAATGGGAACTCATGAAGGCTTTGTAGTACAGCTTGATATTATCCTGGGGGCGGGGCTGCGGGCTCTCACTACCGTACCATTTCTCCAGGGCTGTGCGGACTTCCTTGCTGATTAATTTATTTGAGTACCCGTTATTCACAAGTACTTGGGAGGCGCGGTCGAGTTCCTGGTGATTGTCCTGCCAGGTCGAGCAGTGGGAGAGGGCCCTCCTGACGAAGGCCCTGACGGTGGTGCTTTTGAATCTGGCGGGGCACTCGCTGTCTCCGTTGAGGCAAAGTCCTAAATTGGTTTTCTTTGTGTAGACTGAAGTACGGAGACCGTCTTCCGTCTTGCTTACAAGGACGTCGAGGAAGGGGAGCCGATCGTCGGAGCTGCGTTCGACTGTGTAATTCAGCGCACTACACTGCTGAAATGCTTGACGGAGGGCTTCTACCTCATCCTCGGCGTCGACTTGCACAAAGATGTCGTCAATATAACGTCCATATCTGCGGGGTTGCTGCATCCTGGCGAAGACCCGTTCCTCCACGGTGCCCATATAAAAGTTAGCGAAGAGGACCCCCAGTGGGGAGCCCATCGCCACGCCGTCCTTTTGGCGGAACATCTGGCCACGGTGGGTGGAGAAAGGGGCCTTCTTCGTGCATATCTCCAGCAGCGTACGGAGCGAGGCTTCCGGTATGTTGAGGGGCGCCGTCGATTGATTCCTGTAGACACGATCAAGGATTATATCTATGGTTTCGTCGACAGGCACGTTCGTAAATAGGGACTCTACATCCAGCGAGGCGATAATCCAGGTACCAGGGGCGTCCTTGATGGCCATCAAGGACGCCCCTGGTACCGGGAGATATGCATGGGGCAGACCCCCTGCTGTCAACCACAGATATAAGGAGGACGGACACCGCACCAAGATCAGTCCACCCTCAGCTTCCCAGCCCGAGGATGTCTGGCAGCTCCAGACGAAAGCTTGCTTTAGAAAGAGAGAGAGAGACGAGGAGAGAGATGAAGAGACGAGAGAGCGAGAGAGAGAGACAGAGAGAGAGAAGAGAGAGAGAGAGAGAGAGAGAAAATCGTTAATGACTTTGATGACTATGGTATCATAGTTTATCTGTAAAATTCAAATATATACACCTATTTTGACGCTGTATTTTACAATGACCTCTATAGGCGCTCTACTAGCCTGTTTAAGTAGCACTGAAAAAGCCGCTATTCGCAAAATAGAGAAGAATCTCTACAAGTGTAATGCTGCTGAAGTAGCCATTACTTTTTAATAAAGTATGCTTGAGAGAGGGTCTCCTTCCTATATTATTATTATTATATTATTATTTATTATTTATTATTATTGAACCCACAATCAAAGAGAATATCATCTAGTACTAGATATGCAGTTAATTCTAACAACTTGCCTCTTTTGGCAGGTTCATTACCACTCTTTTCGATGAGCGTTATTCCTGCTGTAACCAAAATGTGGAATGATCTTGTTAAACATACACAAATGATTCGTTGGAACTTCAAAAGTGCAAAATTGGCGCAAATGCTTTTTCGTTGAGTAGGCTCACATGGGTCTCGTATCACAATTTATTAGTTATTTGTCTTATTCAAATTATTTCTACATTTATCTCACCTGCTATTATTTAAGGATTTGTTTTTGTTCGTTACATTTATTTCGGCCTCTTCTTCGCTTCTTAATATGGCTTTTCTGAACTAGTATGCTTTTCCTATTAGAACCTTTTCAAACTAGGGTTGTAGCACGAGTTGTAGTTTCAGTTGTAATAATAATAATAATAATAATAAAATAATAATAATAATAATAATAATAATAAATTGTCAATTAACCAAAAGGGCATATTCAGCAGAATGTAATGTAGAGAGAGAGAGAGAGAGAGAGAGAGAGAGAGAGAGAGAGAGAGAGAGAGATAACTGAACTCAATTACCGAAACACCTAAGAACTAAAGCTTTCAATCAAACGTGTTCTGACACATCCGCAAATCTGGTTTCATTATGTCGCGCTACTTTCAAGGTAAACAAGACCTCGTAAATTAAGACTTACAATACAACGATAAACATTATTATCTCACATGTCACGGCCTTATCAAGACGACGACATAATAGCAACAGAACTTTACTTTTACGGGAAATTATTTCAATCATGAAATCCGAGAAAGGGTTCCCTTAACTGTTATTACCATTCCTGTCTGTTCCCGCCTTCTCCATCTCGGTTCACGAGTACTGGTTTTCATTTCTCAGTCCCCGCGTTATCTTCAATCTTCTCCGTTCCCTTTCCTTTTATTCTCAGTTCCCTTTTCCATCTTTTTACTTAAATTCTCATTATTTTCTCTCTATTTTCTTTTCTCCTCCTCCTCTGTTTCATTCTTCTTTCTCCTCATTTCTTCTTCTTCTTCTCCTCCTCTGTTTCATTCTTCTTTATCCTCATTTCTTCCTCTTCTTCTCCTCCTCTGTTTCACTCTTCTTTATCCCCATTTCTTCTTCTTCTTCTTCTTCTTCTTCTTCTTCTTCGTTTTTATGACAATATGGCATCGAGAATTCACCAAAGAAAGACGACATTTCCCAAACGAGAATAATCATAAAGTTTTTCTCTATATTCCGAGATATTTTCGGCGCAGTCGCGTTCGTGCAACCGTTACTTGCGCTTATTTTTCATCACGTAATGACTGTCTGCCTAAATTAAAGAACTGGTCGGATATGTCAAAGGTAACGATCAAGGCACAAGGACTACGCTATCCTCTCGGAAACGAAAAAGAAAAAAAAAATTAAACTTCTTCCACAATGGAATCGCAGCTAGCTGCTTGTTTACATCAATATGAGTACGTTCATTTTTTTTATCAACATTAAGGAGTTTCTCCTAACAGGGGTGGCTTCAAAGAAAAGCCAATACAACATCCACTGCTACATCCACTTGCTGAATTGTGGATCTATGCAAGAGCAGTGAAACCTCTACATTTTTGTGTGTGGAGGTTTTACCTCAGGAGATGTATTTGTATGTGTGAATATATATATATATATATATATATATATATATATATATATATATATATATATATATATCTATATATTATATTATTATATACATCTTGCATTCCGTATGAAAGTGACCAGAAATAGAGGAAAATACTTTTCATTATTATTGTTTTTTTTTTATAAATCCCACTGAGCTATAAAGAGGGGGGTTATCTATTAAGGTCACTTCTTGTACTCCTCTCTTGCGTAGTAGCATCAAAAACATAACTCTTTGAGGCAATTATAAAAGCTGGGGGTATTAATTCATTAAAAAAAATAACGATTAGTATAGCACTATCAGTTAACTACAAAGGTATAAGATTAAGTGATAATTGCTGCAAAACAGTGAACATTCGAAGGTCAGGATATAGAAATGATTTCAACTGCACTATTATTGGGATGTCATGGGCTGTGCCATGACAAATTCAGAGGCCTCGACACTCAATATTTTCGTTCACCCGTCACTACGACTAATTTGAAAAAAAGTCTAAGTTAATCGAAAAAATAAGTGAAATTATTTCAAGTAGTGGACAATGGAAGCATTGAATGACACAAATTATCAGCCAGATAAAGTGAACTTCTGAAATTCTAACGATAGGAAAACCTTCCCAAATTCAACCAGCAGACTGAGATACAATTAATTCACAGCACCCGTGCATCAGGTGTCCAGCCCCATCCTTTACGACGCTCCTGATTGGCTAGTGATCACCCAGTCAGTAGTGGAAGGAGAAAAGTGAGGGAGAGGGAGTAGTGGAAGAAGAGGAATCAGATTCAGATCCCAAAGACGAAGATTCAGATGAAAAAAGGGAGTGGAAGAAGAAGAAGCAGATTCAGAATGGGGATGGGCGATGGGTCTCTCTCTCTCTCTCTCTCTCTCTCTGTTGGAAGACACCGGCAAGTTTGCAGCCCTGGAGAGTAAGGGACGGGGCTGGATACCAGATGCACGGGTGCTGCGAATTAATTATGGTTTAATTACTGGAGAATATTTTCATGAATGTAGGACTATAGCTTCTGCGACGCAAGTTTACAAAACTCAACCATTCAATCAGTTACTAACCTCAGGAGAACATGAGCTATGAAAAGAACACTACTTTGGTTTTGGAAGCAAAAATTAAAAGTAGTTTCGGAAGCAAAATTAGAGAGGAAAAGAGAAATGTAATTAGGAATCTCTAGGCTTTGCTCTGTAAACACGACAAGCAATCAACTAGAAATTTCCTGCGTTTAATCGATGCCTGACAGAGAAACTGAAAATAGATAATTACGAAAAAGTATGGGAGGGGAAAGAGAGGGAGAAGCAAAAGCCTCCAGAAGTGATAGATTTCCTCTTTAACGAGAAATTTTGGTAACCTAACAGACGAAATGATTGAAAACAAAATTCAAGCCATAATCACAAGTGCAAATATAAAACAAAAAATCAAATGTACACAAATGACCATGTTAACCCGATTTCCCAATGACTGTACGAAACATTTTTAAGCCAGCATCGTTATTGATTGGGCAAACATGCATCTGGATCCTACTCAACATTGCCTCTCATTCAGGGTCTGTCATCAATGACTAATTCTACGCTCACCTCGAGCCACTCGCAAATGAATGGAGTCATTATAATTTTCCAGGAACGACCGGATGCAGGCAACCAGCACAGGCAACCAAGGCCAAGATGTGACGTATTCTTTTATTGACGGATCTATAACTGCAGTGAACTCATCTTCTTTATGGCGAACTCGTTCTAAATATAGTGAAAATTTTCCAGAATTAGGAATTCGCCAAAAGATTGTTCATATTAAAGATAAAATGACTGGGACAAAACAAGTTTAACTGAACAAACTTATCAATATGAGAGAACGGATACACTTCCCATTATAAATTTGCTAAAGGGAACATTCTGAGTGAAATTTAATGTGACAAAAGTTTCAAATACCATCATATACTTTCTATGAATGAACTATGAATAAAATAGCTATTCTCAAACCAATGCAAGGGATTCAGTCTACGACATTTTCTTCCACAAAAATATACCATAAGATAGTTCAGCAAGCACATTTTAGTTGTAATCACCAAACTATATAATCTGATGCTGTTACTCTAATGCAAATAGAGACACCTAAGTACTGCACACTATTACTGCATTGACTACTCAGGCAGGATCGCTACAAGTCCCCATTGACTTTTGGGATGATGCTGGTAGCTTAAGGTATTCACTGATGGTCAACCACACCAATGCAAGCCAGACCCAAAGTGCTTAAATTAATTGGCAGAAGCCAAGGAGCAATTACGAGTTTCTACCAACACAATCATCTTACTGTTCCTTCTATACAGTCATAAATGCATATCTGCACCGCCTGATGGATTCTCCTCACACTCCTGAAACTTACAAACGAGCCCCGGGCGTTACTGCTTTGCTAAACCCCATGGAAACAAAACGATCCAGGTTTTAAATCTTTTCTGGCATATACTACTCAAGTAAAAGAAAAATGTCCCAAGACCTGTCCATCGCGCAACACGAGACCTTGAATTAACAGACATCTTAACAACGTAGGCAAGACAGAAAATCTGATTAGAGGGGACCAGTAATGTATGGTCAGCGCTGAGTCGCAACCCGGAGACGTCTGAGGATCAAGTTACTGATGGGATTTACTGTAAAGCCAGGGAGACAGACGGGCAATTGCTTCCTTTCTTGCTTCATAAGCACCCTACATGTCAAAGTTTCCTAGGTCTTTCAGTATCGACAATCTGCAAGTCAAAAATACGTCATGACCATTATGTAGCAGGTGGCGCGTGAAAGATTGTGGGGTGGCGGCAATTGGGAAGACATTTTCTGAAAAACGTCTATATGGGTCCATACAGATTTATAAGAGAGTAAAACATAACAGCAAGCAAGAATAATGGGCCCAGCAACAACAACAACAACAACAACAACAACAACAATAATAATAATAATAATAATAATGACGGGAATATAATTATAATAATAATAATAATAATAAAATAATAATAATAATAATAATAATAATAATAATGATAATAATAATAATAACAATATAATAATAATAACATCATCAACAACAACAAAACAACAACAACAACAACTTGGCTGAGGATGAACCTGATGCAGGGTTCGAAAGCTCTTATTATTAAACACCTTATATACTTCACATGCGATATTATTGTGGACCTGCAATCAATAATAATAATAATAATAGTGTCGACCCGTCAA
>NC_087218.1:70887113-70889613 GCF_015104395.2 Macrobrachium nipponense | reverse complement strand
TACTCGAGACGCGTGCTAGATTTTCCCCTCACGCATAAGTCGTCAAAATTATATTAGTAATTAACACTCAGACTTAGTAATACTTATACTACCAATAAGGATCATATAAAAAGGACAAAAATTCAAAACGTCAATATACTCTTGGTTATAAGTGGAAACAAAATAATCGAACAGAAATATAACCTAAATTCAGTACACAAAATAAATTAAAAATTGCTAAAATCCATGGTCAAATGGTGCCCTGTTTCACCACCGAAAATTAAAATAAATTCGCTATATTTTATTGAAATAGTTTTTGAAATAGTTTTTATAAGCTGTTTAACATGCACAATATTTATTTTTTACATTTTCATTCTAATAAATAAATCATAAATATCCTGCCTTAAAATTCTTGTATTTTTAACTACACGCGAAACACATTTGTCAGACCTTTTTAGGCTTTTCCATAGACCTTTCCTTCTCTCCCTCCCCCTCCCCCAACAAGAATAACAAGAACAACAACAACAACAAAGAAGTTGTAAGCTCACTCCCCGAGTAAACGAAAATTAAAAATATGATATTGAAAATTCAAAGAGGTAGGTTAAGTACTCCCTACTACTCCCTTGTTTTGAGCTTATAGACTTCAGTTACCCTCCATATAACCTTTTTTCTACTTAAACTGGCTTCTTTTACAAAACTGGTTATTGCACTAGAGCAGGCTTGTTTTTGTGACTGCGACCAATCCATGTCATACTCATGAATACGTCACAAAAGATGCCACATCATTATGACAGGAATCTAAGTTTGCCTGGCGGAATCTCTTATTCGGAAAATTGATTTCCCGGCAACATAAAGAAACAAAAAAAAAAAAAAACATGCCGCTTATTCCTAACGATATAAACATCTAACGAAGCAAAGAGCAGAAGTGAGAATTACGATCAGATGAAAAGTCTCTACCTCATAGTCTATGAGAGAGAGAGAGAGAGAGAGAGAGAGAGAGAGAGAGAGAGAGAGAGAGAGAGAGAGACTAAAGCTTTAACATAACTAAGTTATCTTGGCTTTTTTCGTGAAATGTTTTCTGCGCTTTCTCGTAACGTATTGTAATCACATTCAACTTACGACATTTCACGAAACAATTATTACATATCCATTGCAGGTGCAAAATATTATAAAAATAAGTCAACACTCAATTATTTATCATTTTTTTTTTATTTCTTCAAATCACCAAGATTATTATTCACTTCAGATTTTAGACTGAATTCCGTGAAATAAGTTATAGAGTAACGAATACGTCCAACGTTCCAATAACTTTAGGGTTTAAATGTTTACTTATACAATATGCATTATTGTTATTATTAATGCAAATAATGCACATATTCAGCTGGAGCAATACAAACAGGGTAGAAAAATATAAAAAAAACATGGAAAAAATAAGTCAAAATATGCACATTGCGATAAATTTTGATTCATATGAAAATACAAATAAGGTACAGACAATTTAACAACATAAGAAACCCACAAAATCCTTCAAATGTGAATGGCTTCAGCTAAAATCCCATTCCTCTTTTACAAACTTACTCAGTAAAGTCATCAAATGTCAAATTCTATTTTAAAAATGACGACCTATTCCGTGACCGTTTCATTTCCAAGAAACGATTTCTCTCTCTCTCTCTCTCTCTCTCTCTCTCTCTCTGTGTATGTGAGTTTGTGTGTGTGTATTTGTGTGTGTGTGTGTGTGTGCCAAACCTACGTCTCTCGATCTCTCCTGCAAGCTCGCGAGTGTACTTGTATGTGTATATTTAAAACAATTGAACTTCATAAACATAAAAACAAGTATTTCCATATTAAATATATTAAGTGATCCTTGCTCTCCCTTTCTCATTATTGCTGACAACAGCAACCCAGTGACTCTTATCCGCCTTTGTTTCTTGGTATCAAGACATGTTCCTCAGAAGGCAACAATGGCCTTATTCCAAAGAGGAGTTTATCGCCACCCACCAACAAGAAATTCTCTCTCTCTCTCTCTCTCTCTCTCTCTCTCTCTCTCTCTCTCTCTCAAGGCTCAAGGATGCTCTATTTTCTACACACCCTGATCTTCTCATAATGGCGTGTTTTCGATCCCGAAATAACTCCTACTATTAATAGCATATCATCAATATCCCATTCCTTGATCCCTCCTTCATATTTCCTTTGTCTTTGAAATTTCATTCGCATTCTTCCCTTATTATTTGACTTCTTGATCCTTGCCTTCCCTTCATTTCTTCTCTCGATCAAAAGCTTGAAGTATTATTCATTTTCTTGACAAGTTGGATTTGATATATTCTTTATTTTTGCTTAATATAATTTCTTATCTTATTATATTCCTATTTTTATTTAATGTAAATTTTTATCAAGATTTCTAACCATTTCTTCTCGTTCCAACATGTTCCTCTTTGAAATTCTGCCAATTTCCTTCAAAGGTCCTTGCATCGTCCTCATGCCAATATTTCTATAATTAACTGCACTTTCCCATGTTTCGCAT
>NC_087218.1:70872113-70882113 GCF_015104395.2 Macrobrachium nipponense | reverse complement strand
TCCACGAGCTCCAAGAACTCACTGACGCTGATGCCGAGGTCAACCGGGTCAAGCTGCAATGCCTGCAGGCAACCCAAAATACCACGGGAACACCGAGGGTGGTAGCCTCCGAGAATCCGGTACGTCAACGGATCTCGCACGCCACACACTGCACCGTTCACAGTAGATACGGGCCAACTCGTTCGGAATCCTTCCGACGAACGAGGGAAGGGGCGTGGCTGATGAATGCCGCGGGTGACAAACACCAGCGACCACACACAAGGCAGCGAAGGATTAAAGAAGCCGTGATCCAAATCTCCAAATCTCCGTACAAAACTGCAGAAGTGACCAAAGTTTAAGTGGCAAAGCGTCAGGCTGTGAGGAGGAACTCGAACTAACCCTGTCACGAATCACCACCCTTACGATCAAGCCTTCCACTCGAGTCAACACAGCTCATAGGAGAGAAAAACAACGATGGTTAATACGGCACTTCAATGGTTCACTAATACTGGGGGTGAAGGCGGTAAACAAAGCAAAACTGCGAAGTCATATGACTCCCTTACAGAGTTCATCGAACTAATAAACGATACTAACTTGTTAAAAAAAAAACTTAACCTAAAATAAGATCAAAAGGTTGGACAACTATTAACAAATTATAATTAACAAATTATTAATTTACTTTAATCTAATAAATCTTCATTTTGTTTAAGACTGTCACCTCAAATTCCTGAACACCAGCACCCTATGGCCATGCGTGAAAGCTCATTAAAGATGTTGTTTGTCACTTTGCATAATATTTCTTTTCCTTTTTATTTTCTGTAATGCAGCCATCCATATTTATGCTATAATTTATATATATATATATATATATATATATATATATATATATACGTATATATATATATATATATATATATATATATATATATATATATATATATGTATAGATATATATATATATATATATATATATCTATACATATATATATATATATATATATATATATATATATATATATATATATATATATATATATATATATATATATATATATATATATATATATATATAGATATATACATATATGTGTGTGTGTGTGTCATATAAAAGCACTAAGTCGTACTTATCATAAATGTTAGGAAAAGTCCACAAAGAAATTCTTGTTACAAAACATAGTAATTACTAAAACATATATATATATAATATATATATATATATATATATATATATATATATATAGATATATATATATATATATATCATAGATATATATATCTATATATATATATATATATATATATATATATATATATATATATATATATATATATGCAGAGCCAATGGCTTTCGTCCAACTGCTGTGTACTTGACATTACAGAAAGTAGAAATGTTTAAACAGGTTGTTGGGCCTTTGCCAATTCTAAATTCTTCTAGACATTTTTGGCAGAAGGAACCTGGAGCCTTCCGCTAAAGAGCCAACTTATAATATTATTTTCAACAATGCAAAGTTTCCATCAAAGGTATTATTTAACGAACTGAGGGCGCCTTCAATGCATCTCCTGGTGGACCCGTCCAAGCACTGATACACAACTTGACTACTTTTAGAATTTATGCTATGACACCCTTTCCCCGGCGTGTCTAAGTATAAGGCTATAATTATTTCCCAATTCACATGCTTAAATGTGTTCATTTCTGCGTTTTCCAAACGAACACCCCTTTCACCAACAATCCAAGCAACCAATACCATAAACACCAATATCTTCATACAAATTTACAGGGCTATTTTTTTATGATTTTTCTCCCAACTGTGTTAGGGTACTGGAATACAGTATTGTACCCGTGCTTTTCTATATCTAATTTTTGAGAAATACTTTACGCTCCTTTTTGAAAGGGAGTGAAAGTGATTTTTGAAATAACGACTGTTCAGATGTTTCCTTTGGGGGATAATACATCTTCCTAGCATAGAGAGCGACAATTTTCTTTAAAATATTTGGAGTAAAACAATTTATGAAAACCTGAAACATTAAAGTTTAACTCTTTATTTCAAAAAAGTGTCAATTGAAACTACTATATCTGAATTTGAAGGTAAGTTTTCTCAACATATGGCCGGAGTTTCCATTATCTCATTCCTTTCTCCAATTTTAGCTAATTTATGTATGGAGTTTTTTGAGATATGTGAAAAAATTGCCTAAAGATCTTTGACCGTTTGTATGGGTACGATATGTGGACGATATTTTTGTTGTGTAAAAATCTGATGAAGTATGCTGTAAAGAAATTTTGTCACTCTTGAATAACTAGTTATGTTCCTGCCATTAAATTCACTGTTTAAATAGAAGAAGACCATAAATGATCTTTTCTAGAAATTCACTGTTGAAATGGATGTAGACCATAAATTATCTTTTCTAGATCTTGTAGTACAATGAGACGAAATTAATGAGAACTTTATATTCTCTGTATACAGAAAGAACACACGTCTAATTCCTACATTCATTTTTACTCTTATCGTGATGACAAGTGAAAAGTAACGTACTAACTAAACTATTTTTTCGAGCATATCGCGTGAGTGTTCAATGTTTATTGGAATAAGGCTTAAAACTTTATTTTTTCAAGCTTTCATAAATTGTGTTACCGCAAATATTTGTTAGAAAATTGTCTCTCTAGAACTTTGGAAGACGTATTATCACCCAAGGGAAAGTACCTGAACATTTCCAAAATCACGTTCACCCTCTTTCAACAAGGAGCTTCAAGATATTTCTCAAATATTAACCATAAAAAAACACAGTTACAATATTGTATTTCAGTACTTTAACACAGTTGGGAGAAAAATCATTAAAAAAAACCTAAAAGATCATCTGATCCTCCCCCAAAACAGACCCGGGTTCAGTTGATCGGCAGGAGCGATTTCTTAATGACCATTCACACCCATGACCATCTTTCCTTCGGACGGTATTATCCTTCTATTTTAATAATTTACTAAAATTTTTATCTATTTACTCATTAACTTGTTAAAATATTTTTTTACTTTTCTAACAGATGATTTATTCTTGTTGACTTTTCTTTAACCTTCTGTTACTTGTTGCAAATGAACACCATATTCGTTGAAGCCTGAATTTCAAAAAAGCTTGTTTTAAATAATAACATTAATCCAGGTGTTATAGCCTTCCATCTTTCCTGCAGTGTCTTGGCACAAGTTTGTGAGCTCCACGCCCATCTTTAATCTCGCATTGCGACATAACGTTTTTGGCTAACGACCAAATACCTAGTTCGCTACTTGAGTCAAAGTCAAAGTCGTCAGTTTCAGTCCTCCCCTGGGCTATGGCTTTTCGGGCGGGCGTCGGCCGGATGACCCCAACTCCCCACCTCGTTTAGACAGCCTCACTATTCTCTTGCTGACGGGGAAGCGAACTCTAGCCCCGAGATTACGAGACCAGAACGCTACCAACTGAACTAGCCAACAGAGACACAATGACTTTTCCATTAAACCCTCCTAAATCCATTTTACCGGCAAAGTATCGAAATTTACGTTCTCACTAGTGCAGGGAGACAGGTAATAGTAGCACTGCATACTCACGTACAATATGCATTTGCCATGCAATCACCAATTACACTTTACTAATCTAAAAGGTTTTTGCATCTAATCATAATGAGTGCATGACTAATGTACAGTGAACGGAATTTACCAGTCACGATGATAAATTCATCCGTAACTAGAGTGAAGATTTCCAAGAACCCCACATTTCCCATTGGTAATACATTTCAAGCCCATTAACAAATGACATTAAACACAAGCAAAGGGCGCAGTTCAAAGACTCAAGCACAATAGGATCCAGAAGTAGCCAGTTGAAAAACGCGGACTATTCTTGAAAACATTTAAAAGTTAATAAAACAAATTTAAATATAAAATAAGGAGTTTGCAGACGCTACTTAAAATCGTAAGAATAAAAAAAATATAAAAATTCCATTACATCCGCAAACATGAAGAAATGTGAGTGAGGCCATAGATGATAATAAAGTTTAGGAACCGTATAAGATAGTTTGAAAACAGAATCTGAAAAAGCGCTGAGCAATCGGCAACAACAAAATCCGGTCTTCAGTTATTCCAGAAGATTTAAGATTGGTGTTTTTTGTGAGTACTGCGTCACCAGTCAAGCACTAAAAACCCGGATCGCGACTGGTTTTCCGGTTTTTAAGGCAACCCCTCGCAATGAAAGACCTTCCCAACGGCTACCAATCAAGCCAGTCATCTTTCATGAACATACTTCACCTCGAAACGCCAAAACAATTTGTATATATCTCAGGAACTTGTAAATTTACGAGAGAGAGAGAGAGAGAGAGAGAGAGAGAGAGAGGAGAATAACAGCAAATGTAAAATAGCGTGATTGTGGATTTGAAATACTTTGCATCATGTACCATAAACCTCTTCCAAATAAATCTTTAAAGTATATATATATATATATATATATATATATATATATATATATATATATATGTATATATATATATATATCCTATATATATTATATATATATATATATATTATATATCACTAACACATAATTGTCTCCACTTTCTAGATGTAAGTTATCATCATCCAACAATAAATATTAGACACCACAAACAAACAACCCCTCTTGTCATTTAGCAATTTTCGCAAACAAACAGGCGAACCGAAAATGAGGCGATATAGAACAATTGACAACCGCCTTCGGCAGAATATTTTCGCATCGTAACTAATTTTTATTATTTTTTTTTCCTTCGGTGGCAATTTTTCATTTAATTTTTGTCAGGAACGGAATGTACTCGATAGAATCTAAGAAAAAGTACTCTTTTCAGCGTACAAAGCCGAGAAGACTATTTTTTGCAGAAGAGGACATAACTTCCAGAGACATGTCAGCTACAATCAAGTGTCATTTAAAACTAATTAAACGCAATTGTATTGGTCCTCTCGTAGCAATAAATTAGGACAGACCTGTCGTATAAAAAGGTGAATATGTACACACATGTAGGCTGAACTTGAGATGCACACACATAAACATACACATAAAACTGAAGGAAGGTGTAAGTGCCAAATACAATAAACATACGCAAGCACTCTGCCGATGGACCATAGTAATCATTGTAGGTTTAATTTTATTGGATATATAACCCTTTTAGTCTTGCTTTCCCGATCTTGAATTCCGACCACACTAATTATACGAGACAAAATGACAAGAATATTCAGTGTTACCAAGCAGGTGCAACATTTACATATATATACAAACATACATACATACATACATGTATATACATACATACGCGCGTTTCATTCACATGCTTCACAAAGAAAAGCAAGCACGCCTAACAGAAATATTAGCATCAAATGAAAATAGTGAAATGACCAGGAGCCAAATTATCAGCAGCGAAAATCTAAACTTGACGAAAATAAAGGAAAAATAATTTATGGTCCTCACAAAAAGTAAACGTTCATCCTGACCTTGGTTTTCAAATGACAGGACCTTAAAAGGAGAACAATGATAATGTTGAGCAAAAGGGACCGCTTATTATTTCATTTTTTTGTTCGAATCTCCTTTTTTTTTTCTTTTTTACGAGAGCTATTAAGTTTTGACGCTGCAAGTATTTCAGAGACATCCTAAGAGCTGCACTACTGCAATTCACACTGATACCATTACGGAAGAAATAATAATAAATGTATAGACAATTAAAATGATAACACTGAAAAGTGGTGACTAACAAATTGCCAGATTAATCTGGTACTGGTGAAGGAAATAGCATAAAAAAATGAACTGCTCCTCAACTGCGGCTTAGAATGAAGACACACGTCTTCAAGAGGTGCCCACACCCTCCAAAGAAACAAAAATACAAAAAATATCAAGATAAAAAAAATTGTGGGGCCTTGGTAAGTCTTGGGAAACTTCAATGCCCAACATCAATCCCCAAGAGCAATGAGGTCTTTTGGGGAAAGACCTGAATGGCTCGTGATTGTTGGTTTCTGTATAAATCACACAAGAGGCCGGAGATGTCCAGGTGTAAGTTTCTCTAGCCTACAAGCTGCCCTTCATTTTAGATGATTGCTATTACAGTTCTTGTAAAAGTCTTGTACTCCTTAACTAAGTAATAAATTTTCGGGTGACTCCAAGTTCCCATCTGGCACAGACACAGAGTTCCCATAATCAAGAAGTAATTTCAACGATATAGCAAAAGAAAATAGTTTCCCCACAGCCTGAAGCCATTCCCGTCTTGCATTTTTCTTTTCTTTTCATCTCTTCTTTACTCTTGATTCTACTTTCTTTTTTTTAACCAAGGTTCATTATTTTCTGTGAAAGACGTTTTGCAAGTTAGTGACTAATTCGTCTGGTTCTAAGGATTTAAGCAGATTAATAATAATAATAATAATAATAATAATAATAATAATAATAATAATAATAATAATAATACCTTATTAAAACGTTCCTTATCATCACTCACCGACTTGTTATTACTGCTTTAGAGCAAATAATAATAAAAGACCAATTGCAAACGGTTTAGAATCTTCTCCAGCAAGTTCAAAATACATTACAGAGAAAATAGACAAAAACACGCATGAAGCTGAATGAACAAATCCGAATAGAAAAGGGACCTAAGAGAGCCATTAAAGGCAGCCTTCAGCAACTGACCTTCATTACGCAAACCATTAGTGAACATCCTTTATGTGAAGGTGAAGGTGAAAGTACCAACAACATTACAGCGTTTCCCGAAAAAATTCTATGTGATTCACTGACAAACAAATGTAATCTGATATCGCAACGAATTTGGTTACCAACAAGAGAACTAGTTTTTTGGTTATATAATTTGGATCAAACTGGAAAGACAAAATATTGCTAAAATTTAGAGAATCATTCACTCAACTCATAATTCAAAAATATATATTCGTTTTATATTTATGATCACACACACACACTCACTCACACACATACACACATATATATACAGGGTGTCCATAAAGTCTCAGTACCATTGTAAGCAATAAATACTTGTAATGGTACTGGGACTTTATGGACACTGTATTATTTAAAACTTGATACAAAAAAAAGCTCTTTAGAAGGATTAAAGCTTCTGTACCATGCATACATATGCGACTAGATTTGTTTACGTTTCCAAGAACCACAGAGGAACGGTAGTTACCTCCCTCATATATGCAATCGGATAGGATGCGAGTTCTCTTGTCTTCGGGGTGTCAGCCGCCCCTCCCTCGAGAAAAGAGAGGGTGTAGATATATACTTGGGTGCTAAGAGGTGAAGTTACAGAATTCAGGTCCAACAATTGTTGCCAACATCATACTATCCTACTTTAAGTGAAGGCTGATGAGAAGGACCTTTACTTTACCCCCAAAACAACATACTACCCACACATCCACACCCAAATACACATCCCTAATACTGTGCTGAAGAACAGAACTCTTGTAGTTGTATAAACAAAAACCTACATACATGCTGGCAAACTCTTCGAATCAAACACTTTTTACTTAAGATCACCGTAAATAATACAATGTGAATCCCCCAGAAATCATTTCCCCTGAAGGACATATTGCACTTCCAGGCTGCAATGTCAACCGTTCGTCAAAGCGAGTGTCCACCCAACTGAACAAAAACCATCTCCAGGCTAGCTTTTACGACTATTCCCCAAATTATTCTTGCAAAGGTCCTAAGGGGAGACAGACCATCTGCGAATCACCATCTTCACGTGCATACTTTTTTTTTCTCTTAAATGTATGGTTATGATGATTTCATGCGCCAATCCATTATCCTTCATATGTGAAAGTTCCGTCAGAGAGAGAGAGAGAGAGAGAGAGAGAGAGAGAGAGAGAGAGAGAGAGAGAGAGAGAGAGAGAGAGAGAGAGTCTGACTATTCTACAAAGCCTTTAGTATTTTCCTTATGCTTCAAAAGGAACCACACCAATTTCATTGACATTCATAGCATCAACTCCCGCGCAACACGAATATAAGCTTCGTTTTGATTTGCATGGCACATATGCTTATATGCTTATAATATATGCTTCCCTTTCAGTTTTCTCTATATGCATACGTAAATTTCGATTCCATTGAAAAACTATGATTAATATTATCTCCCTTTCAGTTTTCTCCACATGCATACGAAAATTTCGATTCCAATGAAAAACTATGGCTAATATTACCTCGAGAAACGAATAAACCACAAGGATATTAGCGTGCGAGGTGAATATCCATGAACATTCCACGCAGAAGCATACAGAATCCTGAGCATGAATTCCAATAGCAACGGAACGCGACATCTGAAATGGAAACCCATAAGGATGTGTGTGTGTGTGAGAGAGAGAGAGAGAGAGAGAGAGAGAGAGAGAATGTCTGAGGCTTACATTTGTATTTTAAAAGACTCTAAGAACAGCTTACATAATAAGCTGATTCTACGATAACGGACAAAATCCCGACAACACAAACGCACCTCAAGAACTGCACAATTATATGCAAATAACATTTACAAATACATCGACTTTAAAAATACATAACTCAAACTTTACAGTATTATACAGAACACATAAAAATTAACAATAATATAAACTGGTTTACTAGATTACGCAAAGTCTATAGAGATATATCTCTACAGACCTTGGGTTTACGACTAAGCTGGCTTTAGGCCAGCCTTAGGAGGGCCCGTAGGTGTCGTAAGGAATCAGAGGGTACAAGAGGCCTGGTGGGGACCTCCGGACGCAACTAAACGGCAGAGACAAACACTGCATGCATTCGAGCACTCCTACACAAACACAAGTCAATTCTCGTAAGAGGGACATCGTGACCAGCCTCCCTCCAATAAAATGGCCTTTTAATGCGATTTCCAACTCTCCTACGTGCCAACAGAACGAGGATGCATTAGACGCAAATAATATACTGCTTACAAGGGGAATGCCAGTAAAATATATACCTCGCCAGATTACGAGGCAAGCAACCCTTATACGGATCAGATCTCCAGGCCTTGAACTCGCTGAAAAATATCTCAGAGTGGAGCACAACTTGAGTGATGAGTCGTAAGGAGTAAGATCAAGATTAATGTAGCGACTTGCAGGCGATAAAGGAAAAGGGAAAATGTTCCTTAAAAATACGGATTAAATCCTCGATGCACTGAATTTCCAACGTGTAAAGCGAGAGAAAAATCATAATCTGGACTGAGCGTTCCTTAAAAAAAAACTGCAAAGTCAACAAAATTGTAGAAATAACAAGACCCAAAATACTTTATGGTAGCTAATGTTAGCCCGTCAGCATATAAGTTTGACTGCCTATCCTCAACCCTTCTTAAAATTCAATATCTCTCTCTCTCTCTCTCTCTTCTCTCTCTCTCTCGATATTATACTATATATCTCATAATATACCCATCAGATATATATATCCATACACACACACACATTCACACACACACACACACACACACACCATATCCCAGCCACCACACACACCACATCACTTAATGATATATATACTATATATATATATATATATATATATATATATGTATGTATGTATATGTATATACATATATAATTATGAAATTATCTACGTCCAATACCGTGAGACGCAAAAGGCCTCTGTGAAATTCCGCCACGCACATCTTTCCTGAGCTTTATCTTCGACAAACTTTCAGCCTCTCGTCTTATAATTCTTATATGCAAGGAGGTCTGGATCATACAACTCTTCTGGTGGCCGCAGGATCCCAGCAGACACTAGCATGTATTATCTTCCTAGAGGTTATGCAAAGGACATGTCAAAGTCATCCCCATCCCATCATAATATCAAATGCATAAGCAACTACTAAAATCTCCCTTCTGGGATTTTTTCCAACTCTATTCCACCATCTGACTTGCAATATTATTCCAAAAATTTAACAATATCTTAGTTTTACCAGACTACTGAGCTGACTAACAGCTCTCCTAGGGCTAGCCCAAAGGATTACATATTTTTACGTGGCTAGGAACCTATTGGTTACTTACCAACGGGACCTACGGCTTATTGTGGG
>NC_087218.1:70814613-70867113 GCF_015104395.2 Macrobrachium nipponense | reverse complement strand
TATATATATATATATATATATATATATATATACTATATATACTATATATATATATATAATATATATATATCATATATATTATATATACTATATATATATATATATATATATATATATATATATATACATATATATCATATATATATATATATATATATATATATATATATATATATATATATATATATATATATATATATATATATATATATATATATATAATGTATCTATCTATATCTTATAGATATATATAATATATATATATATATATATATATATACTACACTATACACACACACACACACACACACACACACACACACACACATATATATATATATATATATATATATATATATATATATATATATATATATATAGTATATACAAAGCTTACTTTACACTGGCATGCCCACATACAATAAATACATTTAAACGTTAGATACACAATAAAAAAACAACGTAACAAGAGATTAAAATCAATCAGTTAATGCAAAGTATGTAAAAACTGAAGAATTCGAATGAATGGCATCTAATTTATCCAAGATATCTTTTAAAATTACAATTATATCTTGCGAACATTCAAGGAGGCAAAGTATATAATAAAAAAAAATAACCGACTCCTTACATACCTAAAAATAAAGAGGAAACAAAAAGAATTTTTTCTAACCAAAAATTCCAGTAAAGTCACGAGTTTAGTCAAGCACCCAGGCAGGGAATCAATGACCTTTGGGAGAAAAAAAAAGTCCCCAGTTGCTAAGTCCATTGTAATCCGTACCTGTGACCCGAGGTCAGACAGTTTTCCAATAAGCACCTGTCTCAATCACCATCGATACACGTGGGGCGGTCACGAGGATTCCGTGGAGGATGTTCTCCACGTGACTTGTCCCAAATCTCCTGACTTTTCTAAAACTTGTTCTATTTTTTTCTTTTTTTTTTCCGCTGGACTGAAAATGGATTTACATAGATCCGCAGCTCTGTCGGGAATTCTTCTAATGAACATTTGGGCACTTTGGGGATTACATTCGGGTCAGAGTTTGTGGTCGTAATAGTAATTCGGGTCAGAGTTTGTGGTCGTAATAAACTGGCAACACCAAGTAACGTGTCGATAATTCTAACTTTTAGTTTTCTGTAAAAGAAAACTATTGAGATGGACATTTGTCTGCCCGGCCCCACTTCTGTCCGCCCTCAGATCTTGAAAACTACTGAGGCTAGATGACTGCAAATTGGTATATTGATCATCCATCCTCAAATCATCAAACATACCAAATTTCAGCCCTCTAGCCTCTGTAGTTTTTATTTTATTTAAGGTTAAAGTTAGCCATGATCGTGCGACTGGCAAACTTATAGGACAGGCCACCACCGGGCTGTGGATGAAAGTTTCATGGGCCGAGGCTCATACGGCATTATACTGAGACCACCGAAAGACAGATCTATTTCCGGTGGCCTTGATTATACGCTATACAGAAAATTCGATTGGGCGAAATTCGGAGCATTTTTACTTTTTATTAATAGCTGGATTGAAAATGTATTTAGATTCGCAGCTCTGCCGGAAATTCTTATAATATACTTTCTGGTCATTTTGAAGATTACATTCGGTACTGAATTTGATGTCGTACTAAATTTATAACATCCAGTAACGTGACCATAATTTATAGAAACTAAAATAATAAATTATTTCTACTGGTTGGACATGACACTTCAATACTTGCAAAGAACTCCATGAACTGAAATCTCCAGCCCTCTGCGTCCTGATAAGACCGTTATTTTGATACCACTCACGAACAGCTCTGAGTAAAGTCGAATATAGGTCTACTAACCAAAAATTAAATAAATAAATAAATAAATAAACATTATCGACAGATTTCATAAATTACCATGTAACCGATTGCATTATACTTCCTCCTGCCACAGTTTTATAGTTTTTTAATATTAACCTAATTTGTTTTATTATTTTCCTGACAAGAACAACCGGATTCCTCTGAACAGCAGCACCAATATGCAGTCAAGGTGCCTCTCTGCAGGACTCTTTATTCAGGAGGTCCTTTACTCCTCACACCTATGGACTGTGTTACAGTCTCCCTGAGGATGCATTGCAATTGAAATTTCAGAAGTTCAAGTGGAGATGCATACATTACTACCTTAATGCTATTCCCATTACATTGTAATTCATTTCTATTTAGTAATTTATTGTTACTTGTTAATAATGAACAACATATTCCGTGGACGCTTGAATTTCAGGTCAATGGCCCATGTAGGCTTGTTCATATCAATACCATTCATATTCCGAAGAATAATAATAATATCAGCTAGTTAGACATTTACGATGTATCTCCCTAAACTACTGAAAAAAACGTCATCATTACATTTTGTGCTATTTAATAATTAAAAGCATTACTTATAGTCTAACCACAAAGTACTGAAACCTCATAACACAGTATTTGCTATTTCTGTTTATTTCTAAACCGCTATATTAGAAACTTCTCCCAATACAGTTTCACACAAATTTAGTATAACTTCCTACCAAAATTGCATACTTTTTAGAGTCTTCTGCCATAAATGCTTTCATTTAATTGAAGAAGCCTTATGCCAATAACTTCTCGTGCTTCTTGAGCACCGAATATGTATGTATTTTCAGAAAAGCATTCTCTGGCCTCCTTACGAGACAGTTTCCTCTAATCTGAATTTTGATCACGCCCACTTTCCATATCGCGTTAATCGACTGTAACTCAATACGCGAATCTTTCAGATTTGTCCTGCGTCGCTACATCAGAGGTTACTGACTTAGTAAGAATATGCGAAAAATGCAGTTCCAATCGGCTAGGACTGCCATGACCTATCTCTACGAGTCAAGAAGTATGAAAGCATGCGTGCTTGCATTTACGAAGACGTGTCTAAGCCCTGGAGAGAGAGAGAGAGAGAGAGAGAGAGAGAGAGAGAGAGAGAGAGAGAGAGAGAGAGAGGAGGGGGAAGGGGGAGGAAACCCCAAGAGCATACAGGGTGAGGAAGGACAAAGCAATATTACGTTCTTTAAAATGAAAAAGAATACGTCACTCTACAAAGGTTCCCACGACGTGTCCATCCAGTTTCGGTCAGTTGCAGAATCCATCGAGCCTAATGGCAACGTCAGGAGCCACGATCATCCTTGGAATGGTCATCTTCGCTTCAACGTTGATACGAGATTAGCTGTCATAAGATTTAATACACTGTTATCACCCCCTTCACCGCATGACTGATACCAATCTTTATTGACGACATAAAGGCAATAAAAATAGCCTTCTTAGTGCTCTTCATCTTTGCACTATCTATGTTGCTATCCTACCACTCCACTTCTCTCAAGAGGATGGAGGAGGGGTGGGGGGCGGAGTGATAAGAATGGGGGAAGAAATGACCAAGACCTTGGCAGACAAACACCTTCAAATTACTTCATTAACAGGATTTACTACGGCTTCCAAAAGACTAATCGTCGTATTCACTCACTCCTCAGATAAAAAGTAGAGGAGCCAGTTCTCAATGGCGAACGTGACTGCCAGCGGAAGGGGGAGAGGACTGATGGCAAGGAAATATTCCCAACCCCTAACGAGAGACAAGATCTCCAACAGATCTGATTGGCAAGATTCAACAAAAACGAATAAAAGTTTCATTGAAAGGCGTTATCTCCACCGGCAATTTCTAAAGGTTAGGATCTAACAATAGCAAGTTTCTTCGGCGCAATCGAGTTTCTTGCCTAGCGCGTAATCAAGGCCACCGAAAATAGATCTTTCTTTCAGTGGTCTTGGTATAATGATGATGTATGAGCCGTGACCCATGAAACTCTCAGCCGGCTGCGGTGGCCTGTTTTTGCATTGCCAGAAGCACGATCATGGCAAACTTTAACCTTAAATAGAAATAAAAACAAAAGTAAAAACTACTGAGACTAAGGGACTGCAATTTGGCAAGTTTGATGATTGGAGGGTGGGTGATCAACATACTAATTTGCAGCCCTCTAGCCTCAGTAGTTTTTAAGATGTGAGGGCGTTAAGAAACAGTGCGGACGGGCAGACAAAGCCACCTCAATAGTTTTCTTTTACAGAAAACTAAAAACAGTTCTGGAACCTACAAACACGGGAATCAAATGGAACATAAGAGATGCAGACGCTCCATTACCAAGAAGAATCTTCGATTATACCTAAGTCACAAACAGCTACTATGTTAAGGCACATTTTCCGAGTTTGGTTGATTCCAAATACGACCTGACGTAAGATCCAAATACACAAGACGCTGTATATACTAAATCTTAAACTCTTGGGAAACGTAACGCTTGGAAATTGACGCAAACAGGGCACTAGTCCTTTCTGTAGCGAATAAAAGGAACTTTTTATTGTATCGAATAAAAGAAACATTTATTAACCTGCATCAATATCGGTTTTGCAAATAAGTAGCCATGCGTGGCAAATTAGCGAGTTTTTATTCACCTGCGTCAAAGTCGGTTTTGCGAATAAGTGGCCCTGGACCAATCGCGCCAACATTAAAGCAACGGTCATATCAAGAGACGATCCGGACGGATAGTCCCAAGACTTCACGTTCCGTCCTGAAGCTCGGACCAAGGTACCCTATAGTGTACTACCAGTGGTGAGAGGAGTTAGCAATGGGCTGGACCTGGGCTGGACTAGGCACGTCTTCACGTAGTTTATTACTCCTAGACTACCGTTGTAACGCACAGGATGAAAGTATATTTAGACACTGCGTTTCATTATGTAACAAGATAAGCCAACAGTCCGATGGATATGGAATATAACCCCAAACTCTCCCATAGAATTAGATTATGACCTTATTTATGATTACCCTTTCAATTTTCATGATTTCCACTATGATAATGCTGATGAAGAGCGCAGTTCTGACCTATGGTATGGCTATAATTCACACAAATACTACCAAATTAACAGATGCCAAAAGACTCCAATCACGAATCCGCTAAGACCGCAAAACACACTCCTCGTACACACACTATTTTTAGCCTGACCCTTCGTTTAAGAAAAAAAAAATACATATACGCATCAAATCCCAAATCTCTCCGTATTTCATCCCTTGAGCTATTTTGGTCTCGGACTCAAACAGGAATAGAGATTAGATCCACAACCGCTTTTCGAACAGGTACTTGTTTGACTCGCTTGTTAACAGAGAGAGAGAGAGAGAGAGAGAGAGAGAGAGAGAGAAGAGAGGAGGGGGGGGCCACAATTAGTGTCGTCTGAAATAAGAAAATAAAAAACAAAATATCACTTGCTTGTTAAAATTCCCCCGATGGGAAAAATGTTCTTATGTAGGTATTCCTCCTTCAATTACAGAATATAAAAAAGAAATGCTATTCATATGTACATTCGTTTAGTCAAGCATAAGAAACTGTAGCGGAAGGAGAGAGGCAAAATTAATTTGCATTCATAAATCCATTCTTATGTACTCAAAATACTGCCGAACTAAAGAAGAAACGATCCACATATAACTAAAAAAACCGGTTTACAGTTAACTAATCACCTCAAATTTTCAGCGCTCTTAAAACAAGAGTTAAATGTCACGTCTTATTGCCGTTTGTAATCTGGAAAAAGCAACGGCTTCGGATAGTTAATGACAGTGAGAGAGAGAGAGAGAGAGAACCGAGCACACGAACGCACTAAGGAGCCAAAAATGTGAGGAAGAAAACGATTTTCACCTTCGCTTCATTTTCTCAACCAAAGCTCGTATAAGACCAATGAAATAAACAAGGATTTGAAAGGTACTTTTTCTTTTGGGGAAAAACCAAACTTTCGCTTCAGGGAGCGACTCCCTACAACCTTCTTGACTTGTTGCTAAGGATCTTGAACAAACTGGCAGACAGTGCAATGGTAAATAGGTGGGGGTGGAAAGGGAAATGGGAAAAAGGGGAAATGATGGGAGGTGGGAGGGGGGGGGGGGGGGGGCGGGGGGCGGATAAGTCTTCCCAGCATCCCTGACGTGAGTACTCCACAAAAGGACCGGTCCGCTAGAAGTGTCATGCATCTCGTTCCAGACACCGAAAGAGATAAGCATCAGTGACAAAGGTCTCTTTCCCTCGGCAACAGCGGATACTACCAGTCACTGTGACCTGCTCCATCTTGAAGGAATAAAATCACGCCAAGGAAATAAATTGCGGCAATTTCTTTAGTTTTGGGGGGATCTACTCTTCGACTATCTCGCGTAATAAGGATAACCATTACTTTGGGAAATATAAAAATCCTTATAAACTGGAATTAATGTAAAACTAAGTGAAATACATTCCATATATCACTATCATTCAGATATCCATATTTAGTTTAGGTTTTACTTCCAATATATCTCAGCTTTTCCTAGAAGCGCAAAGCCTGAAAAAATAAAATGGGATGGGAGCTGAACAGAGGGGAACTAACGAAATTAAAACGCCATTTTCATTTCAGGTTTCCAGACAGAGAAGAAATATAAAAACTTATTGCTAAGCACGATCCAAAAACTGGTTAAATAAATGTCTAATATCTTTGTCATTCTCTCTGAAAACAGAAATGTCAAAACTTACCTATTTAGTGAAGTTGGAGCAATTATGACGGTGCAAGAATTATTCGGCCGCATTATTGCCATTTAAACAAATCATTGAGATCTTGAAATTACATAACAGCTGATATTTTAAGAGCTGAACCGTTCCCGGAATACTGGAAATATAAATTCAATATATACCTAAAAATCTGGAAAAACCGAAACCTATTAGTTCCCTAATTAATTTCGACAGCTAGAAAATCATGAGGGGACACTTTCCTCCTGAATAAACTGTACAGCGAAAATGCGTGCTTTTTAAACGAACACCAGACTTATAGAAACTAGCAAAATAAGAATATCGTATTACACGAATAGCTGCCATAAAGTTCGCGTACGCTCCAATGCATCACACTGAGAAAGGCTTCCATACTCGGAGTAGCAAGGAGTTCCTCACTCCTATACAACGAGGGGAGTTACACCTATACAACGAGACGAGTTCTTCATTAACTCCTACCACCGCAAGACGTTACGCCCTTATTTTCGGCTTCTCAAAAGGCATTATAGTCTCAAACCTACGCACAAGGAATCTATTGACGTCACAGCATTCCAGACCTGACAAACTTGATCTTCAATTAGAGCTCTACTGTGAAATACGAACGAACTTTAAAGGCAAGTTGTCACCATAGAAATACGAGATTTTTTTCTGTTACAAAACAAGTTCCAAGGACTCTCTCTCTCTCTCTCTCTCTCTCTCTCTCTCTCTCTCTCTCTCTCTCTCTCTCTCCGCACTAGGGTAAAACATGTCATAAGCAACACTTCGGTCACTTATCGCACTGACGTCACAAACAGGTTGAATAGAAGTTAATGACTTACTGGTTGTTCTAACCAGTATTGGCCAAAGATTGGTTCTCCACTTACGGTCGTTGACTTTTTTCCAACTTCTCTGTGATATGTAAGAGGTATGGTATGCTGCATATTCTTAGCAAACATACACTTTTACAAAGCAAGAATATGGCTATTTTCTTCAATAAACTAACTAGATCACTTTTCGCCTTTAATATTTAGAAAATCAGGCGGATAAATCTGAGTCCTGATAGTAATGCAACAATAAAGTTAATGCTAAAAAATTCCCGTTGTAATCAAATAGTTGAAAATGGAAAATGCACAATTAGTATATCAGTAAATTGCATTATTCTACAAATAATAGTTTAATTTTATACCTGCGTATTTTTAATATATAATAAAGTTGTTGTCATAAATACCATCTTCGGTGGCACTGATCACAGCTAAGTGACACCCGTTGGTTACTTGCTTAAAAAATCACAAAAAATAGGTACATTGAAATATCTCATTTTAATTCACACGATGCGAAAAGTCAATACTTTTCGTTCCCAATAAATTCCGCTGACTGATGAGCAGGTGGAGGACTCTGCTGCAGCAATTTACTTCATACAAGGAAAGAAGCAAAAGGCGTAAAAGAATAGTCTAAATATTTCAAATTAAAAAAATAAGACGTGTATTTTTATACAATATTAATGAATGAGTTTTTGTTGCCATTCTGAACGAGGCAATTCAAGAGACGAAAAGGATATCAGACAAAATGACCAACGCAGACTCTACTTCTTGCTCTTGTGACCACTTCTTGCTTTTGTGACCACATCTAGCTCTCGTGACCACATCTAGCTCTTGTGACCACTTCCTACTTTTGTGACGACTATTTGCTCTTGTGACCACTTGTGGCCATTTATTTAATTTCGAAATGAAATACCGAAGAAGACGCTGTTACAAATCGATTTCGTGGCCGATCTCGAAAATAAGACGATAAGTATTATATTAGTACAAAAGCAGGCCGCTCAACATGGCAATTAAGCAAAACGTTCAGAAACCGCAAACCTCCGACACAGCTGAGTAAAGCACCACCCAGAAGTCCAATCTCCCAAAAATTACATCTTATTCCTCCCAACTTTGTATCACTTATTGCCAGTTTTGAACTAATTACTAAATTTGGTTAGCAAAGTCAACTTCAGTAACAGACCTATAGTTTTAAGTTTCTTGAATCCGTAATATCTTAAAGAAGTGCGAGAAATTTACAACACAACCGCCCACCGGGCCGCTCACAATACAACAAAAGGGGACTTCTCCCCCCAAAAATAGCTTTATGTCTCCCACAAGCTCTTCATTTGTTGCCGCTAACGAGGACCGACATGTGCTATTATTTTCGTAAACAGTTCACAAATTTCTTGCGTGCTCCTTCTAATAAACGGAAAGGCTAACAAACTAATCAAGCTGAAAATCATAATCTCCTTGATAGAATTAAACAATATCAGGAACAACCTTCGAGGACAGCATAAAAGAATAATTTATTTCAGCTTTATTCAATCTCTGAAAGGGAGGTAAATTATACCTACCCTAGTCTATCTATATATCCAACTACATATAAAAGGTATGTATATATATATATATATATATATATATATATATATATATATATATATATATATATATATAATACACACACACACACACACACACACACACACACACACACATATATATATATATATATATAATATAATATATATATATATATATATATTATACATACAATTTGCATGTATTACAAAACCCACCGATGGCGTGTTTCACTCATTTTCTCTCTCAAATACGCCGTGTCCTCTAAAAGGAGTGCACCTGGAAAGAGAAAATATCAGTCACAGATAAATTCATCCTTAGATGACAGAATCAAAGCCGAACCCCTATGGAAAATACTTCCACACCAGCAGAATCACACACACGCACACACCTACGCCCTATTTCTATTTCTATCCCTTGAAATCCCAAACGAGAGTCGATGGTCTACAGATATTTTATCTTAAAATTGAAGCTAATCGCAGCTGAGTGCACTTCCACGTCTGAATCATCTCCAATATCTCTCTTACGCATTAGCTGATGCGCAGTTGAGGTCAAAGCTTTTTTTCATTTTTTTTTATCTTGAGCATGTTCCGAACATCCTAATCATTTCCCAGCCTGCTATAATTAAAGTACACAGTCGATTAGTCAAATTATCTTTTCTTAGTGAAGCCTCTCCAATTACTGAATCATAAATTGCATGAACCGTGTGATTAAGTAACGAACTTTTAAGCTGATTGCGACAAATGAAGCAAAGGATCACTCAGACACAACATATATCTCTTCATCGTTTTGTTACACATACCTCCCAGGTAAGGGAGAGAGAGAGAGAGAGAGAGAGAGAGAGAGAGAGAGAGAGAGAGAGAGATGCTATCCTTTCAAGTTCAATTATCTTAAATTTTTCCTTCGCCTCCTTATTTCAACTGACCTTTCAACTATCATTTACCTTCCGTGGTGCCATATACGTGTCGAGCTTGAAATTTCGGATATCAACGGGAAAATCATGTTTTAAACCAGTTCCTAAATTTTTACGTCACCCGTGAAGCAATACAGAAAATTCCAGAGTAATTTCAATACACCGTGGAAAATAACATTACCCGATATTAAGCAAAAACTAATGAAGGAATTTCGGCACAGGGCATGAGGTTTGAAACTACACCAATATGAATGGTTATCAAAGAAGTCTTACTAACTGATTAGAAAGGGACCATTAATCCACAATAATTCCACCGTACATTTAGTATTCCTGCACCAATTAAGAACTCTGTTAATTCAACATCTAATAAATCTGCGTGTTAGGTATGAGCAATAATTAGGATTCAGTTTTGTTACTTGAATAATCTCTAATTACTCCATAACAATTTTCTTCTAGTACCTATTTAAGCTACATAAATGATTAGAAAGAGGCCAATAATTCACAATAATTCCACCATACATTTAGTATTCCTGCAGCAATTAAGAGCTCTATCGATTTACGATCTAATAAATCTCTGTGTTAGGTATGAGCAATAATTAGGATTAAGTTTTGTTACTTGAATAATCTCTAATTGCTCCATAACAATTACCTTCTAGTACCTATTTAAGCTACATAAATGATTAGAAAGAGGCCAATAATTCACAATAATTCAACCATACATTTAGTATTCCTGCAGCAATTAAGAGCTCTATCGATTTACGATCTAATAAATCTCTGTGTTAGGTATGAGCAATAATTAGGATTAAGTTTTGTTACTTGAATAATCTCTAATTGCTCCATAACAATTTCCTTCTAGTACCTATTTAAGCTACATAAATTTAAGAAATGAACGCCCTCTGTAACTGCATATTTCCATCAGCCTTTTCACTTGCAAATTCCCTTTATAATATTATCGGAAACCCGACCCAGAGGATGAAATAAAGTGAGCAATAAAATTTAGCATTTGCCTCTTTCACGAATCAGCACCTACAAGCTCATCCCAGTTAGATTTTCGTGCGGAAAGCAGTCTGAGGGTCAGTTTATGAAAGAGGCAGGCAAAGGATCGACTTTTACTTTATTTGCGAATTATACTTTGACTTACCTAACGCCTGCAAATTTAGATATAGCGATGCAACATTAGTCACGCTACGCTTCCTTTTCGTATGTTAATGATGAACCTGCAAAAAAAATGTAAATAAATAAAAATTTAGTGTAGCAAGAAATAAAAACAAAAAAAATCTGCCGGAAAAGACATATTATGCGTCAGATAACAAACAGCCGATAGAAAAGTAATAAGAAGCGTTAACTCCCCCCCTTACAAGCAACAAAATCAAATTCCCCTCAGAATACTATGGCGAGGTTACCAACCAGGCGATATATGCATATACCCATTAAAACATCTCACAAAAGCATAAACGTGAAAAAAAGATCTCAGAAGCTTCTATTCTTTTACTATTAAACACCCGCTAAATCTAGTATCCTATAAACACACGCAAAGATCCAGATTCAATGTCTGTAGGTAACTGGGTTAACATACAGGTTTGCAAGTGAATTATATACTGCAATGGGTTTTTCAGGTACTTTCCTTGTCTAAAGGTCCCTCAGACTTTACGGGACAAGTTGTAAATTATATTTATAAATTTTATTTACAAAAGGAAAATATGCCGAATGAAATAAGAGAAAATGTGAGTAAAACTAATATCCATCAGATACGAAAACGATAACATAAAAGTAGTGTTACAGTAAACAAAATCAAGAGAGACGTAGCAATTCCTCAGTTACTAGTGGCTATACAAAATTTGTTGTAGAATACAACATAGACACCAATCTGACGATGGCCACACATGAAGACTATACAGCGTGAAAAATGTGATTAGAGAACCCGAGAATCGTGTTCATTGATTACTCTAAAAACAAATTAAACAGAAGAGTTCACAAAAAAAAATTAACGGACAAGATTAAATAAAAGTTATCAATTCAAGAACATGAATAAACGAAAAACTGGGAATGGGTTATACACGTACTGTACTTGACACGCATGTAAGGCCCAGGAGCCAGAGAAGGCCTCTACCGAACATTTAAGTGACTGGTAGATTTACAGCAGAGAGAGAGAGAGAGAGAGAGAGAGAGAGAGAGAGAGAGAGAGAGAGAGAGACCCTCACAAATTCAGGTAAGAACAGGAATATTTGAAGATAATTGCTGTTGCTCGGGGTGCATGTGACGAGTAAGACGAGTAAGCTTAAAAAAACTAAAACGGGAAAAAACTTGGAATTTACATAGCAATGTTATTTCGGCAGTCTTTCCTTGTTTCTTCTTTAGTTCGTGTACCTTCATGGTGTATCTATCCGTCTACAAAATCAGAAACACACACATATAGTATATACACTATACACACACACTATATGGTATATTAATATATATATATAATATAATATAATAATAATAATATATAGATATATATATATATATATATAATATCATATCTATCTATATATGATAGATAGGAATTATAGATAAGATATATATATAATTATATATTATATTATATTATATCTAATATATATATAGCTTAGATAATAGACATATTATATATATATTATATATTATAATGATATATATATATATAATATTATCTATATCTATATCTTATATCTATATCAAAAAAAAAAAAAAAAAAAAAAAAACTATATCTAGTACTATATCTATCTATATATAATATATAGATATACATATGTATATATATAGATATTATGATATATATATATATAATATATATATCTATAATCGAATATATAAATATATTGATATATACTATAATTATTATATATATATCTCTATATATATATAATTATATATATATACATAGATCTAGATTATATATATATATAATCTATATTTATATAATATAATATAGTATTATATATATTTTATATATAGAGATTATAGATATAGATATATATTATATATAATAGTAATAATATATATCTATTATATTCTAATCTATCATCTCCTCTCTATCTATTTATATATATAGATAGATATAAAGAGAGATTTAATGATATATATATTCTATAGATCTCTATATAATTATATCATATCTCAGATATATATATATATATATATATTTATATCTATATGCGCTAATAATATATCTAGATATATCTACTATCTATATATATCTATATTCTATATCTATTTCATTATAGATAGATAGAATATAGATATCGATATATCTTAGATCTATATCTCTTATCTATATTCTATCTTTATATTTATATATATATATATAGATATAGAAATAGATTATAGATATAGATATATTATATATATATATATAATATAATATCTATTATATATAGATATCTATATATCTAAATATATATAATATAATATTATATATATAGCTATATATATCTATATAATTAATATATATAGTTATATAAGATATATATATATATAGATATAGATATATTATAATATATATATATATATATATATAATATAGTATCATCAACATAATTATATAATGAGAGAGAGAGAGAGAGAGAGAGAGAGAGAGAGAGAGAGAGAGAGAGAGAGAGAGAGAGATTTTGTTCTCATTTATTTACTATTATTCTTAAAGTGTCGTGCACCTAAGAATAATAAAAAAAAAACCGCTGACGATGTCATAGGTAAAATTAAATGGCGCGAGTGGACAAAAACAACTAGATAAATACACAGACATGATAATAGGAAAACTAAAGCTTGAGAACCGCGTCAAGATTTTGATATAAATATAAGAAAACTAAGACATTAGACCAGGGGTTCTTAACCTTCTGACGACTCCAGACTCCCCAATGAAATGCCCAATATGGTTCCATACCCACTTTGCTGAAGTCCACTTAAGTCTTATTTGTTGACAACATAACTTAATATACTTAGTTTAATACATACTTTAGGTATGAATAGCTAGGAATCGAACATACAAGAAAATCAAAAACATTTATAGTTTTATATAGTCATTTATTTACAAAATGTAACCATGTAAAGTATACATCTACGCATTAAAATACATACAAATTCCAGAGATCAAGTCCCATACCCCCGTCGTGTGGTTCTCATTCATACCCCCAACGGGTATGGATACCCCAGGTTAAGAACTCCTGGACTAGACTATCAGGGAATCTACTGTAGTTAAACACTAAATCCAGAATGTTCAATCTAACCTTCAGTGAGCAGCATACACACAACTACAAAGAAACACACACGCCCATCAATTTACGATAGAAATACATTAACACCACGGAATTTATGAGTACCATAAAGATTAACCATCTTTTTACTAGAACCTAATAACTCGTCTTCATAAAATATTAGCCGAGTAGCCGGGCCCCCGCCCCCCTTTTTTTCTACAACCTATAAATGAACTGCTGGCAATTACTTGTCATAACATTATCACGACAAAATAATAAAAGAATATCACTTGATGCATTGTCTTATTTTAAACTACAGATATGATCGCTACTAACATCCATATTATAAATGGAGAGCATAAACTGAAGTGGACCTCAACTTATAACACTTATCGATAAAATTCTTCTAATAATCCTGTTTCACCTCACCACCACGACCACCATCACCCCTTCCTCAACACAATCCTCCTCCTCCTTCTCCTCATCATCATCATCAGCATCATTATCACTCTCCCTCTTCTCCTTATCATGATCATCTTTCTGTTCATCATCAATATAGTCGACGACGACGATAATGATGATGATGATGATGATGATGATGATGATGAGATGATGATAAATAAATTAAACTGCCGAAAAGTGATCACGAACATTCCAGAGATGAATCTCTTCACAGAGAACAAAACTTACAGGAGAGACAAAAGCCACATTGTTACATGTTACGCGACCTTGTATACAACAAAACAACCAGCCATTACTCATGCGATTCCTCTCTAGATATGTGACGATGTCGTGCGCAAAACTTCCACGAGACTTCATACATACTTACCAGCACATTGGGTTAACAATTTATCTTTAGGAACTTTGAAAATATGACGCAACTCTGCTCCTAGAACACTTGAAGTGCCATTCAAGTTTATTCTTAGAACACTTGAAATATATCAGTTAAAAGATTAGCCATAAAACACTAGAAAAACAGTTCAAGGTTATTACTAGAACACTGAAATAACGTACAATTTTATTACTAAAACATTTAAAATAGGGCTCAAGATTATTCCTAAAACATTTGAAATAATGCTCGAGTTTATTCCTAAAACATTTGAAATAGGGCTCAAATTTATTCCTAAAACAGTTGAAATAGGGCTCGAGTTTATTTCTAAAACAGTTGAAATAGGGCTCAAGTTTAATCATAAGCCAGTTGAAATAGGGCTCATGTTTATTACTAAAACATTTGAAATAGGGTTCACGTTTATTCCTATAACACCTGAAATACCGTTCAAGTTTAACCCTAGAACACTTCACATACAGTTCAAGTTTGATAATAAAACACTTGAAATGGCTTTCAGGTTTGTTTCTTGAATACTTGAAATCATTCAACTGAAGCAGTTCGTGCCAAATATTTAGTTAATCCAAAGAACACACTGCAAACGTCAAGTTGATTACTTCATCCCTGATATAATGTAACAATAATGCGAGAAAAAACTGGTATTAGGAAATACATCAAGAGAAAGACATAACTTGTTCGCAAACATTTACTAATTCATTCCATTATCAACGCCGAATATAACCAGTCTCATCAAATAACAAAAACGCGAAAAACTGAAAAAAAGAAGGAAGCAAAAATGAACAATTAAGATTTTTTTCTCAAATAATAATAATAATAATAATAATAATAATAATAATAATAATAATAATAATAATAATAATAATAATAAGACGTGCGGGGAAGTGGGAAAAGAAGATAAAACTTAAAATATATTTAATAAATAAATAAAGATGATAAGACTTAAGATTTAAATAAACCGAATGCCTTAGAAACATCCATTATTTTCAACGCTACTGCCTTTTTGAGAGGGCCGCCTCCCTAATTAAAACTTAAGAATACAACTTCCCCCTCCAACGTATATAAGACTAGGTTACCAAGAACATCATCTCGTACTCCACCTTCCCCTCAGAGTGACCTTGGGTTTTGTTACTTGCACACGTGCACAGTCAGACCGAAAGAGAAGTCAATTGACAGGCAGGTTTTGCATTATGCAAGCTTAAAGGCCTCAGGGAAATGCAAGAAGTCGTCTCGATGGTGGATAATGCTCACGATATTTTCGTCTCGTAATCATTTGTCGAGAAGTGTGTAGATCGATTCGGCAGAATCAACGAAGCATGGCAAAGGCTGCAATATTTGCAGGTTAAAAAGTATGCGAAGGACAGCAAATGTTACAGCTAATGAGATTTAGGTGTACATTGGAAGCTGTAATAAGACCTTATTAAACCGAGTAAATACAGGAAAGGAAAATACCAGCGTCGAAGAAAATAATCCAATTCAAAATCGCCCGAGAGGCGAATGCTGTTTAATATTCTGCAATGAATCAGTCTCGTCAAAAATTAGCAGCTTGTGTCAAGATGAATAAAAACTGAAGCACTTTCAGGGCAATTAGCTGACTGATAATGATGTCTGAACCCAGCAGATGCATACACGCGCGCGCGAAAGATGGATATGAGCGAGTTCTCCACAATAATAACTTGTTTCTCGGTGGTTGGAACCTTTCTTGCCACACAGTACTTTCATTATCAAAAAATGTCAGGTAGATTGTCAGCTAAAGAAATCAAACATTAATTTTAGAGAGAGAGAGAGAGAGAGAGAGAGAGAGAGAGAGAGATCCGGATCCTTTCGCTTTTTTTAATGAAGTCTGATTTTCTTAAAAGGTCGCTCGAGCAAGTATTCCCCTTTCACAAGTTCCGCTATCTTCGTTGCTCCAAACATTATCATCTTTCTAAGCGCACTTCATTACTCCACACTATCTATACTGCTAATAACATGAACACAACTTAAATGCAAACCACGCTTCTACGGAATAAAAGGCTATAAAAAAAAAACCTATAAAGCAAATGGCAGAGTAATGAACAAAGTTTAAATAATGAAAATACAATGCTAGGCAAGTCAAGGAAGGTAAATATTTAGTGTCAATTGTTGCAACCTTCCTACAATTTCTAATATAGTTTCCGTTGTACACTTGACATATATGCAAGCACTCTACACAACATCCTCCTTAATTCTCCTTCCTCCTTCCTATAAAGGATAACTATGACATTAATCATAGCTACGCCAAAATTTTGACTGAATATCGAACAAGGCATGATCCGACCTCAAGCTTATTTGAAATAGAGCGTTATTTCACCAACAAAATTAAAATAAATACGCTATATTTGTTAGAAATAATTTTTCTGTACTGTTTAACATGCACATTATTTAGTTTTTACATTTTCCTTATAATAAATAAATGATAAATATCCTATCCTAAAATTCCTGTATCTTTAACTCAACACGAAACACAACAAGAACAAGTGTTTTGTAGACTTACTCTCCGAATAGCAAAAATCACTCAAATCACCTGGTAGTAACTTGAATCATAAATCTCAAAGGACATCAGTTGTCCTAAACAGCCTTCGACTTTTATATTCAGTTCCTTTCCGTCCTACCTTGACCTTTTCCTGCACTTCCAGGTCACATTCCCCTTCCTTGGTCCCGTCCGACCACCTGAGCTAACACCACCTTGTGACCTTTCTTAGACCTTCCTTGTTTTGCGCCGCTCTTTCGGGATCTCTCTCATTTGGCTACTGGTGTCTATCGCCCCAGTTTTTTTTCTTCTTACATATATAATATAAAGCCGTTTTCTCCAGGTACTCGTGTACTTTATTTTTCTAGAATTTCTTGCGAATTATCGTATGTTGTCCCTGTTTTTTCCCTTGGTTATTTTTTCATATCTATTAATTTTAATATTTCCACAACTTTACATAAAATATTATGACGAATCGACAACAAGTACGCAACAGATAGTACATAATTTACCATTATATTATACTAAAGGGTACACACACACACGATTTCTAACCTGAATAACCTACAAAATAATAAGAACAATTATCTTCCTCTCTATTGTGAATTTTTTTATTCATAAAAGCAATCTGTCTACTATTTTGAGTAGCAGCAATAAAATAAAATTGTAAAATACTAAAACAGTTTACAGAAAAACAAATTCACACAAAGAGTGAGCCTGGATAGTTATATAGAAATGTATCTATTTAGACAAAACCAAAAACAAAACAAACAAAAATGTAACAGGAGAAACATACCACCTGTCAATAAATGTGAATTCTTTTATATTATATCACAAAGGATTAAGTCAGAAATCTAGTGACAAAGGGAGATATAAAATCAGAGACAAGTTCATATCATGGGTAAAAAAAAAATATTCATAAAAAAATACCGAAAAAATCGTGTTTTGACTCAATGACAAACAAACAGAGGTTACAACCGGTCAAACAGGACAGCACACGACAAACTATTTAATAATAAAAATGTTAATTTATGATAAGGTTTTATGCGCATGCACAAGGAATAAGAATTTATTTTTCTAATCAACGCCAGTTCCATGTGATTAGCAACCAGATCGACTGCATTAAAACTTCTTGAATTCACTCTCAAAGAAAACTCACAATTTCTTTCTATTCTATATTCTCTGTCAGTTCCTGATTATCGATATCAACGAAAACTGTGCTAAGGAACCTCACTCTCATGTTAAAAAATTTCATAATCATTTTGAAACCATGTCCTTCTCTAACTAATAGCCTTAAGTAGGCAACAAAACCGTTTTGTACACTGGTATCCGTCAAGGAAGTAATTTGTAAAAAATTCCTATTAACAAAACCTATTTCCGGTCCGTCTATTAAAATCAAATGAAAACACATGCTATATTCATCAGCTTACCCTAAAATATACCATTCTTCAACACGTATTTTTATTACTACAATATCTATACTATCAATATATCACTGAACACGCGAATATCTGGAGGGCAAAGTTATTTTTCCTCGGATTTCGAGATACATCAACAAAGCACAATCTTAATCCTCAGTACTTTGATATTTTGTAAAACGCATGTAAATGTGAATGCAATACCACATAAATCGCATTAATATAAGAGAGAGAGAGAGAGAGAGAGAGAGAGAGAGAGAGAGAGAGAGAGAGAGAGAGACTCTACGCTTCACTTTTGATTGCAAGATCGCAGAAGAGATATGTGTTCACTTTTAATGAACTAAAATCTGCGGTTGAGATCAAAGCGATATTTTGTCCCATTCAACGTAAAAAAAAAAAAACCTTTGACATTACTACATCTGATGCACTCATGCTTTCATTTCACTTTCGTCTTGTTTTTCTTTTTTTAGCATTCCAGCCTTCTAACTGTCGCGTGTTGATCGGTCATACCTTAATGCTTATCATGTATGTTATAGGGTACTAAAAACAAATGCTCTATTAAGCTAACTATCTTTATAAAGAGTGAAGGAGATGTAACTTGGTGGTTTGATTAAGATGTTCCTCTGACCCACAGTAATGAGCTCTCCAATTTAGGCACTGTGTGCCGGAGCATCTGACCTTGTTCCCCAAAAGGGCAGCCCAGTCTGAGGAATGTTTCTTGCTAATTAAAGCAAATGTTCTATCTCATGGTTTCCTTGTCTGTTTTCTAGATGATTCAACAATGACTATTCTAATGAAATTTCGTCCGGATTCCATAGCAACCGACGTGCCCAGAAATTCATTGTTTAGCAGTACAGTAACAGACAGCACTGAAACAAGCATAGTCATCACATTGGTCTATTTTTTCTTATCTCCGGAGAATTCCCCATTCTGAAACAAATGCCATGAGTCCAAGGCCGTCTTCAATCTTAATTATTCCATAATTATATCCGTTTTAAAGCACACAAAAATACTATATAACAAATATATCAAAATAATTAGATGACACTTATTCCATCACTTGAAGACCTCTTATGAGAAGTACCCTGTATTTGTCATTAATTTTGTCATTTCTACCTGTTTTAATGGAATGGTATCAGAATTCAGCCCTCGAGCACACAGCGTCAATTAATTGTATCAGGTTACGCGAGAAGGAAACCAAAGGCAAAAGGCATCTCTGACAGAAGAATTAAAAAGGCCTCTTTAAGAGAAGGATCTTCGAGAATATAAAATGCTTACAATTCTCCTTTTCATATGATGCGAAGTTACCTTAATCATCTTTCGAAATATAAGCATCGTCGCAGGTTACAAAAGAGAGAGAGAGAGAGAGAGAGAGAGAGAGAGACTTAGGAATTTCTACCATCAATCAGGGAAGGGAATTGCCTCAAAAAAACAGGACACACAATCATAACTATAAATGTAAGGGGAGTACTCAGTTGAGTCTTTTATACATAACTGTATTAACTGATACAAGCTGGAAAGAGAACATCAATGAAACTAACAGAATGCACTTTCAAAATGCTCTCCCTCTCTCTCTCTCTCTCTCTCTCTCTCTCTCTCAAATGCTAATGAACTACGTACACATACAACGGGTCCTCGGGTATCCAGTCATCACCCTAATAAAATTGCCTCCTGTCAAAAAAAAGTAAATAAATAAATAAATAAATAAATGCGGAAAACTGACCAAAGGCCACTTAAACTGATCCCTTATCACTCGGACAAAAAGTTGAAGGAGCATCCTTGGGCCAAAGTATGATAAAACACACTATCAATGTGCAAGGCGACAAAACAAATATTGCAAGTCAAGAATGCACCTATATCAGTCTTAGGTGACAAGCTCGGGCAAACAAATATAAAGCTAGAATAAAATAATTTTATTCTGAAACGCATTATAAGTAACAGATATACTTTAGTTCGCTAGGATATGAACGATCATTTTCAGAACTCCTCATATCACAGACTTGTTTTAACCGAACAATATTTAAACAATACCATTTAATAGCTCTCCTTATAAAATTAACACGAACGCGTTTTCCAAATATAGTACTTGAACATTTAATTACAAATAGCTGTACCTACAAGTAGTTAATTGGAACAATTAGAATATAAGCAATTAATAAAGCAATATTTCTTGTTGCTCTAGGTAGGCAAAGATTGTAAATTTAATAAATGGAAAATATTTACCTCAGAATAAAGCATTTACATTCGGTTGATAACTGAATATCTAATAATGCACTGCAGCAGAAGTAAAACATGAATTCTGGGCGCAAGTGTGCTCCAAACCCAGGATTTTACCATGAAATCATTCTTTGATTAACTTAACAAACAAAGGAATATCTTTGATGGTTGAGCAATCTATATATACTAATAAATATATACTAATATACATATATATATATATATATATATATATATGATATATATATATAATATATATATATATAGTATATATATATATATATATATATATATATATATATATATTATATATATATATATATATATATATATGCATCTATGTATGTATGTATGTATATATACATAAATACATTCATACATTATATATATATTCTTACACGTGTACGAACAAAATAAAAAGGAAATATATTTGCTATTACCAGTCTATGAAAATAAAAAAAAAGGCTATGTGTTTTCTTAAAAAAAAAAACAGAAAGAGAATGAGCAGCATGGACAACCATGGTCAACTACGCACACAATGTTAAGGGTCAGTGATTATCCCACTAACTCTTATCTCTGTATCTCACACGTTGCTAGCATCCCTTCAGACACTAATGACGGCCATTCTTAACATGAAGGGCAGCTCGGAGGTCACGGATGACGACACGCCACCTGCTTTGGAGAGGAACCGAACTCTGGCCAGATAACTTCCCAAGGAGACACCAGGTTCCCTCTCGAGTGACCCAAGACGAGGAAGTCGTGCATAGCCACTAGACTTTTATTTACTTTTTTTTATTCGTTTAAAAATTCCTAATCAAATATTACTATTATTATTATCATTATTATTATTATTTTTTTTTTTTGCTCCATCACAGTCCTCCAATTCGACTGGGTGGTATTTATAGTGTGGGGTTCCGGGTTGCATCCTGCCTCCTTAGGAGTCCATCACTTTTCTTACTATGTGTGCCGTTTCTAGGATCACACTCTTCTGCATGAGTCCTGGAGCTACTTCAGCCTCTAGTTTTTCTAGATTCCTTTTCAGGGATCTTGGGATCGTGCCTAGTGCTCCTATGATTATGGGTCCGATTTCCACTGCATATCCCATATCCTTCTTATTTCTATTTTCAGACTTGATACTTATCAATTTTTTTTTTTTCCCTCTCTTTCTCTTCAACTCTGGTGTCCCATGGTATTGCGACATCAATGAGTGATACTTTCTTCTTGACTTTGTCAATCAACGCCACGTCTGGTCTGTTTGCCAGTATCACCCTATCCGTTCTGATACCATAGTCCCAGAGGATCTTTGCCTGATCGTTTTCTGTCACTCCCTCAGGTTGGTGCTCGTACCACTTATTACTGCAAGGTAGCTGATGTTTCTTGCACAGGCTCCAGTGGAGGGCTTTTTGCCACGAATCATGCCTCTTTTTGTACTGGTTCTGTACAAGTGCCGGGCATTCGCTTGCTATGTTGGTTTATGGTTTCATTTTTCGTATTGCACTTCCTACATATGGGAGAGATGTTATTTCCGTCTATCGTTCTTTGAACATATCTGGTTCTTAGGGCCTGATCTTGTGCCGCTGTTATCATTCCTTCAGTTTCCTTCCTTAGCTCTCCCCTCTGTAGCCATTGCCATGTGTCATTGCTGGCTAGTTCTTTAGTCTGTCTCATGTATTGTCGGTGCATTGGTTTGCTGTGCCAGTCCTCTGTTCTGTCTGTCATTCTCCTGTCTCTGTATATTTCTGGGTCTTCGTCTACTTTTATTAGTCCTTCTTCCCATGCACTCTTTAGCCACTCGTCTTCACTGGTTTTCAGATATTGCCCCAGTGCTCTGTTCTCGATGTTGACACAGTCCTCTATACTTAGTAGTCCTCTCCCTCCTTCCTTTCGTGTTATGTATAGTCTGTCCGTATTTGCTCTTAGGTGCAGTGCTTTGTGTATTGTCATATGTTTCCTGGTTTTCTGATCTATGCTGCGGAGTTCTGCTTTCGTCCATTCCACTATTCCTGCGCTGTATCTGATTACTGGCACTGCCCATGTGTTTATGGCTTTTATCATATTTCCGGCGTTGAATTTTGACTTGAGTATCGCCTTGAGTCTCTGCATATATTCTTTCCTGATCGTGTCCTTCATCTCTTGGTGTTTTATATCCCCTCCTTCCATTATTCCCAGGTATTTGTATCCTGTCTCATCTATGTGTTTGATGTTGCTCCCATCTGGTAGCTTTATCCCTTCAGTTCTCGTTACTTTGCCTCTTTGTATGTTGACTAAGGCGCATTTTTCTATTCCAAACTCCATCCTGATATCCCCAGATACAATCCTTACAGTCTGGATTAGGGTATCTATTTCCTTGATGCTCTTACCATACAGCTTGATGTCGTCCATGAACATCAGATGGTTGATTTTGTTGCCTCTTTTCTTGAGTTGGTACCCGGCATCCATCTTCTGTAGTACTTTTGTCATGGAAATCATGGCTACTACGAAGAGTAGTGGGGACAGTGAGTCGCCCTGGAAGATCCCTCTCCTGATGTTAACCTCTGCTAGTCTTATTCCAGAGCTTGCAAGTATTTTATTCCAGTTGCGCATTGTATGTTTGAGCGAAGCCTGATGAGGTTTTCCTCCCCCCCCCCCCCCCTTTGCGAAAAAACTCCCCCCCCCCATATATTTTCAGGCATTCTATTAGCCATGTGTGTGGTATCATGTCGAAGGCTTTCTTATAGTCTATCCATGCCATGCTTAGGTTGGTTTTCTTTCTCCTACTGTTCTTCATTACTATTTTGTCTATCAGGAGCTGGTCTTTTGTGCCCCTACACTTCCTTCTGCGGCCTTTCTGTTGGTGGGGGATGGTGTTTGTCTCCTCTAGGTAGTTGTATAGCCTTTCACTGATGATACCTGTTAGTAACTTCCACATTATTGGTAGGCAGGTGATAGGCCTGTAGTTACTGGCTATATTTCCCTTACTCTTGTCTTTTTGTACTAAGGATGTTCTTCCTGTGGTCATCCATTTGGGTGCATGGTGATTTGAGATACAATGCTGGAGTTGTTCTGCTATTCGTGTGTAGGGCCTTGAAGTTTTTTGTTTTTGAGCCAGTATCCATGGACTTCATCGGGACCTGGGGCTTTCCAGTTTGGCATTTTCTTGAGTTGGTGTCTGACTGTGTCTGCCGTGCTCTCTGTGAATCTTTGTTTTATTCTCCCTGTTTCTTCTTCCTTGACTTCCTGGAGCCATGTTGCATGTTTGCTGTGTGATACCGGATTGCTCCATATGTTTTCCCAGAGTCTCTTACTTGGTTCGGCTTCACGAATTTCTGGGTGGTTGTCTTCCCCTCTTAGTTGGCTGTATAGTCTATTATTATTATTATTATTATTATTATTATTATTATTATTATTATTATTATTATTATTATTATTATTATTCAGTAACGTATATCTTCTTAGTTTAACCAGACCAGTGAGCTGATTCACAGCTCTCCTAGGGCTGGCTCGAAGGATTAGATATTTTTGTGTGTCTAGGAACCGATTAAGGTTACTTAGCAACGGGACCTACAACTTATTGGGGGATCCGAACATTACATCGAGAAATTAATTTCTAATCACCTCGTTGGCAGAGCGGGGAATCGAACTCGGGATTACCGAATTGATAGGCGAGCACGTAAGCATTATTATTCAGTAGATGAAACCTATTCACATGGAACTTGGAATTCTAGCTTCCAAAGAATATGGTGGACATTAGGAAGAAGTAAGAGGAGGTAAAGGGAAATACAGAAAGAAGAGAGAAGAGATCCCACTTACTAAAAAACATTGTAAAGAGACAAACAAGAGACCATCCGTCGATGGTCCAAGTCATAACTACATAATACTATTAAGAAACAGAAACCTACCACCACGAACAACTCTACCTAAAGAGATAAATCTCTGGCAGAAGCAGACATCCACACCGGAGAACAGTATTCCAGTGAAGGAAGTGCAAATGACCTAAAACAGGTTACATTGATTTTATCAGTTATAAATAAATGAGGCATTACGAACTAAAATAGTAATAACTTAAATAATGAAATATATGTATGATTTATATTTCAGGGACTACTTGATTCATCTTTATATCTCTTTGGCTGAGTACATGGTAATTACAGGCAGAATATTTGCATGAGACACTTCAAAGACGAGAAATTTGGTTCCAGAAGTTTCTTGACCAGTACATAAGTGGATTGGCCATGATTTCATGCATTGTAATCTGCGTTGTGTAAGCCCTTCTCCTTATAAATGTAAAAGGACTTTTACTGTCAAAACACACTCAGGTTTCCTTGCAATTTGTTTATACGAATATCCTATCTAACATACATCCATATATATATGTGTATGTGTGTGTGTGTGTGTGTGTGTGTGGAAACACACACTTTATATATACACAAATACACTCATCTGCTCTTCACCCATGATACCCTATATACATAACCATCTATCTATCTATCTAGACACACTATAATATATATATATATAGATAATGATATATATATATATATATATATAGATATATATATTGTGTGTATAAATACATATATACGTATATATAATCATATATATATAAGTTTTTTCCACGGTTTCTTAAACTTTTCGGGAATGTTCTCTAAACTAAAAACCTAACACCCCAAAGGGATTGAATGTAGAAAACGCTGTCTGAAAGTGTTTTGTATCAATACTAAATTTCCGTGAATCGAATTCCAACATTCCACCATTCCCCCAATCCCCCCCCAAGGTGTGGTCACGTGGTTAGGACGTTCGCTTCACAGACAAAAGGTCAGCTTTTAATTCCCAATGTGCCCTTGCTGACTCAGAGATCCATTTATCGGAATGGAGGGAGGGAGGGGAGGGTTTAGCAACCGAAATGGAGAAGGGCAAAAGGGTCGATGAGAATTCGAAAACTAACAAAAGAGGTATGGTGAGTAAATTTTATATTTTTATATATATAATATATTATATATATATATATATATATATATATATACGATATTAAATACACACACACACACACACATATTATATATATATATATATATATATATATATATATATATATATATATATATATATATAATATACACAACAAACACACACATATATACATATATATATATATATATATATATATATATATATATATATATATATATATATATATATATATATATATATATATACTATATATATATATATATATATATATATATATAAATATACACAAACACACACACATATATATTACATAATATATATATATATATATATATATATATATCTATATATATTGTACATTTATTGATCTCGTTTACCCAGCATCTAGTTAAATATTTTGATTGATAGAAAAGCAGCCATTTACCCTAATATCAGCTGATTTTGGGCGGGAACTCAAAGCAGGCCAGCCATAGTTGCGGGAAGGGATAAATATAGACTCTTGTCAGCCTTAGGGACATATCCCAAAAGGGAGGGTGTAGGTAGCTAGGTACTTCGTAGGCCTACTCCTAAGATCTTTTATCCTGTGAACATCTCCATGGCGATATGCTCTGTTTCCAGGAATGCCGCTGGAAAGGGGGATAAGCTGACCCCAAACACCCATGCTTAACCCATGCAGTCGCTCTCAGTCCGCTCCAAGCCGTGACCTCGGAAGGATGTCACAGCCTTCCCATTAGGCCTCCCACGGCGTTACTGGCGGGCCCAGGCCTGAGACAAAGCCGACGCCACATTCTACCAAGGCCCGCTTACTATGGCATCCAGGTACGTCTTGTGAATCAGCCATATTGCCAGTTCTTTACCTCCTAGTCGTAACTACTCCCCATTTTCAAAATTCAAACTCCTAATTCTCAAATAAACATTCCTTTCTTCCTTTCACTGCCTCGTGGCCGCATGCCTCCCTTTTGTGATCGTCCCAGACATATGAAGTCATTGAAAATTTCATTTAACACTATGAGTTCCTCCCCAGTGTGTTAGACAAAGTGAGTAACTGTAACTTGTGCAAGAAATCTTTAATTATTTTGTGTCTAATCTGGGATTTCTTCCAGATTTGCTGAGTCACATGTCCAAGTCTTCGCGCCCGCAAGTGCTGCATTACCGCAAGATAATATGAATAATTTTGAGAGCCAGCAATTACGTGAATCTCATTTTAGCCAGCTATCCCCCTGTGAGAGATAATATTGGCCCCTTGTGCGGACAAGTTGCATTTACTTTTCCCAGGCTATTCAACGGCCTCTTGTAAATAAATGTATGTAATGTAATTAGCTGAGTTTTCTGGCGACCTTTTTTCTAAAAATAATAATACCAAAACCCCCCTTTATTAAGGTAAGTTAAAATCCAGTTACCTTTCATTTCCATATAACATTTTCCTTTACGTATTTGGGCCCTTAAGGCCGGGCTTCATAGGTAAATATATATATATATATATATATATATATATATATATATATATATATATATATATATATATATAAACACAAAATGAAGCAATAAGCATAAAGCACTCAAAAACGAAATTCATTTACTGCAACTTTCAAGGGAAACATCTTCCATACTCCTCAGAATACAATACGGTGGTTGTAAGCCGAGAAGTCAGGGAGATTGTCTTTTCAAAAGCTAAATAAACCGCATTTTCGTGTTTTGCAGGATTTACTAAGATCTAATTTAGTACCCAGGGAAAATAAGATATTACATTATGCATATACATATATATATACGTATGTATATTAATACAAATTGTGTAATTATATATATATAATATATACACTATATATATGATATATATATATATATTATAATATATATATTAGATATTCCTATATATATAGATATATTATATATAATATATATATACGATATCTATATATATTATGTATATATTATATATATATATATATTATATATATAAATTATATAGGATATATATATAGTATAATTATATATATAATATATATATTATATTATTATAGTATATATTATATATATAATATTAGAGATTAGATAATAATATATATAATATTATATAACTATATATATATAATATAGATTATATATAGATATATATGATACTATATCCTACGATATAGATATATATATCTATATATATATATTATAATTCATATATACATATACTAGATATATATCTATAGATATATATTAATTATACTAGATATATATATATATATATAGATATATAATATTATATATATATATTATATCCTATTTATATATATATATATATATATATATTATATATAGATAATAATAATCTATTTATATATAACACACACATACAGGAACCTTGTGTATACCCTTGGGCAGAAAGTTTGCTTTTTGATCTTATCTATAGTTGGGGGTTAGTATACGCTTATGCGCTAGTCTCTTTTAACTCCTAGATAGGAAGGATTGAGGCATGATATTTCAAACCAACGGCAAAAAAGATTAAAAAAAAAAGCAACTGCATTACAACGGCATGACGTTACGTAGATAAGCCGTCTGTAACCGGACATGTATGTGAGTAGGGTCTCAGTCAGACAGATACTCTGAATGCCTAGATCAGAAGAGAGATACAACTACTAGCAGGCCCTGTGAATACGCCTTGAAACCCGTTACCTGAATTCCTCTAGACAAGCATCGGATCTGAGATGAGAGGTTGTTAAGGATATCGTCATTTTTCCAAAATACTCTAGAAATAACAGACTGTTTACATTTAAAAAGAACAATTATAAAATGAGAGAGAGAGAGAGAGAGAGAGAGAGAGAGAGAGAGAGAGAGAGAGAGAGAGAGAGAGAGAGAGAGAGAGATTTACATCTTTTAAATACATGAACAATATGTGATACTGGATAAGTTACATATAAGAAATTAAATATTTTAGTGCTTCCTCTAACATCTGTATAGCTTGGTAAGGGCTTTTAAAACACCTGCTACATCTAAAAAAAAAAACGTTCTGGAACATAACTTAAAGGGCGGATAGGCGGATACAGTAATTCCAAACTGAAATAATACATATACGATATGTGATACTGAATAAGTTACTTTTAAGAAATTAAGTTTTCAGGTGCTTCCTCTAAAACCTTGTATCACTTATTGAGGGGTTTTAAAACAAAACATCTGGCACATTTAAAACGCAATCTGAGACATATCTTAAAGAGAGAGAGAGAGAGAGAGAGAGAGAGAGAGGGCGTCGGCATCGTGGAAACCTGAAAAACTAAGGTGGTTGTCATGCCAGACAGTGGGTTACTTTGCAACTCTTTCTGAAACGAGGGAAAAAATTTTAATGGTTCGGTTCTTTGCTTCGCCTTCTCAAACCTCTCTTGTGAATCTTTCGCCATTTTATTATCTTTTTTCTCTCTTCCCAAGGTCGTTATCAAACCGCAGAGTTTTCGAAGTCTCGGAGCTAAGCACTTTTTTTAAGTAAAACGTCTGCAAAGAGCTACAAGGACGAAGGAGACAATGTTCACTATAATAATAACTAAATATCAGTAAAAATTCATATGGTAGCAAAGAACTGCAAAGACGAAGGAGACAATTTTCACTGAAGTAATAAGCAAATATAAATAAAAATACAAACGGTAAATCGTCAATAAGCAAATAAATAAGAATAAGAGAATGAAAATGACTTCTACAGAAACAAGGAGTCATCCGACCAGCATACTCGGTCGCGTGCTAAAATCTTCGGTCAAACAGTTGTTTCACCAACGAAAATTGAAGTATACACGCTATATTTCATCAGCAATAATTATTGTGTACTGTTTAACATGCACATAATTTATTTTTTTACATTTTCATTCTAATAAACTATAAACATCCTATCCTAACATTCCTGTATCTTTAAATCAACGCGAAGCACTTTTCCAGAACTTTTTAGGCCTTTCCATAGAGCTTTCCTATCCCCCCAACAAGAACAGCAATAACAAAGTAGTTTGTAGACTTACTCCCCGAATAAGCAAAAATTTATGAAAAACAAATAATTTCGAGCTAAAGTACAGAAGAAAAAGGGAAAATTCCCCCAAAAGGTAAATCATGAACAGTAAACACCTTTGCAATCCCCCCGCACTAAAACATAAATAGACACCAATTTTGCGGTAAAGCAAAGGAAACGTACGGAGGAAGAAGAAAAGGAAGAACACAATTACGACATAATTTCCTCAAGGTCAACCAACCACGGTCAATCTTTGGAATCCTCTTTTCATGGGATGAGTAAAGCACGAGTAGGCGGCGGCGAGTCCTACAGCCGATGCAATCTATTGCCAATGCTGAAGGAAGTCTTATACGGAATCCTTTCATTTCAAAATGATTGCATAAATATATATAGAATATAGAATATGTATGTAGTATATATATATATATATATATATATATATATATATATATATATATATAATGTGTACATATATATTATATATGTATATATGTACATGTATATATATACTATATATACACACACACACACACACACACACACACACACACACACATATATATATATATATATATATATATATATATTATATATATATATATATATAATGTAAATAATATATAACATATATGTATATATGTATATGATATATATATATATATACACACATAAATATATATATATATATATATATATATATATATATATATATATACATATCTATATATATATATATCTATATATATATATATAAATATACATATATTTCTATATATATATATATATATATATATATATATATATATATATGTGTGTATATGTAATCCTAGGCTTGAAAACACAAACAAGACTTAATTTTGTGTGTGTGTGTGCATGTGTGTGTGTGTGTGTGAATTACCAGAATGAGTTCCCTGTACAAACGATCACCGGTGAATTTTGTAACTATGGCTGGAAAGAACAATAACCTTCATCATAAAAGGTCTGTTGAAAAGAGGGTAAAACTCTCTCTCTCTCTCTCTCTCTCTCTCTCTCTCTCTCTCTCTCTCTCTCTCTCTCTCTCTCTCTCTGAGTGATCGTACATATAGTTTATGTAATGAATGACACACATGAAAACATCTCTTTAAATCAACAGAATACAAACCACAATGCAAGTTCCTGTTTAACATTTCATCCTTTCAATATGACCTCTGCCATATTATACAGTTCAAAGTTATGGCAGGAGTAATTTCATTGGTGTAATATGCATCCAAATTTGAAGTCTCTGGATGAAGTCTCTATGTCTACACTTCAAAAGTTATAGTCGAGGTAAATTCCTATTCGACCTGTGATGAATAGGTTTGACCTTTACCCTTAGAGACAACAAATATAATGCTGAATACCCATCTAAGCTTGTTGATAAATACTTGATGTTTGATCTCTCTTCTCTTCAAAGATACTAACATTCTTTGAAGGGAAAGAGCTCATACCTCAAGGGCTGGACATAAAGGAGGCAAGAGAATGACTCCACTCTCGAAACAGATTTTTTTCTATTCTATGTCAGAAATGACATGAAAATCTTCTGCAGCAATGCTATCAGCTTCAATGAATGTACTTAGTACCCACGATAAAAAAAGAAGAAGAAAAAAGGAAACCAGTATGTACAACAAGAGACGTTTAGACCGAACGGACGCAGTTGAACTTCGCGGTGTCCGACCTTGAAGCATAACAACAACAACAACAACAACATAAACAGTGTGCTTACTGAGGATTCCTATTCTCCCCCGAAGACGCTGGAGAGTGCCCTGACAGTAATAACTGGGTGCAACGCTTTACCAGTGGTCGTTATGCATTACCAATGAACTGACTCATACAAAGGATCCTAAGCCTTACTCTAAAACGATGGCAACCCGTATTTTAATAAGTTCATGAGCCGTGACTTTTAAATTAACTTTTTCCCCTCCTCCTTTTTTTTTTTTTTTTTTTTTTATTGCGAGGGTACGGGCAGCCATGTTACCTGATTATCACGGGGCTTTGCGGGTTCCAGAGTGTGATCCAGCGGTTTCCAGATTCCGATCTGGATTGATCTGAAGCGATACTTTCCCTTCGTGGGATTGCAAGGACATCCCCTACTCTACGGCACGGAAGGACTTTTTAAAGGTTGAGTCCATCGACTTCATACCAAACGGAGGAGAATATTTCGCAAATTCACAGGAAATTATTGGCATTATTCAATAAAAATATTAATACTATACCTTAAATCTTTCAATGCCACATTATTTTACCGGATATGTCTAACAGGAAATTTGTCAGCTACTGTTTACCTTCCGGTCTTGAATCGATTCCCTTTCTAAAACCAATTATATTATATATAATTTGTTTTAGAAGGGAATTCATCACCGATGCAAGACCGGAAGGTTAACAGTAACTGACAAATTTCCTGTCAGACATCCGGTAAATAAATATATCGTTTTGATATTGAAAGACGTAAAATCTAATATTAATCTTTATATTGAGTTATGCCAATACTTTCCTGTAAATATGCAAACTATTTGCCTCCATTTGGTACGAAGCCGATGGACTCAACCTTTAAAAAGTCCTTCCGTGCCGTAGAGTAGGGGATGTCCTTGCAATCCCACGAAGGGAGAGGATCACTTAAGATCAATCCAGATCGGAATCTGGAAACCGCTGGATCACACTCTGGAACCCACAAGGTCTCGTGCTAATCAGGTAACACAGTCTTCCCGTACCCTCGCAAACAAACAAAAGCGAAAAAAAAAGAGAGAAAAAAAGGAGGGGAGAAAAAAGTTAATTTAAAAGTCATGGCTCATGAACTGATTACAATACGGGTTGCCGTCGGTTTAGACTTAGAGTAAGGCTTGGGATCTTTTGTATGAGTCAGTTCATTTGTAATGCATAACGACCACTGGTAAAGCGTTGCACCTTTTTGGTAAAAAGTATGCGATTACATGTGTGTGTGTGTGATGTATATATATATATATATATATATATATATATATATATATATATATGTGTGTGTGTGTGTGTGTGTGTGTGTATGTGTGTATATATACATATATATATATATATATATATATATATATATATATATATATATATATATATATATATATTGTGACGAATTGGCCTAGAGTATCTGGGTCTGGATACCTTTAATACTTGGTGCACGAAATAGTCAAAGATCTGTGTCTGGACACCATTAATATTTGTTAACCCAAATTGCCAAGTATCTGGTTACTACACTTACCATTTGTACTTGCTAGTACAAGAGACCCTTTTATTCCTGGGTCTTGGACACCCTTTGTACTTAGGGCACAGTTTGTTCAAGTACCTGGTTATTACTTACCTCACTACAAACACACACCTGACCCTTCATCTCAAATACTAAACGACTGAATACTCTAAAGGTAAGAGTGAGCCCTTATATAACTGAACAGTCAAGAAAACAATCAGTCTAAGTTCATTAAAATAGGTGTGAGGTAATTTTAATTAAAGCCCATCACTCCTGCTACAATTTAAAATCTAAGTATTTCCCAGATTCTGTTTTATGTGTGGGAAACGTCACAATTATCACTATATTTCTACCTAAACAAAAATAAAATGCAGTGCTTAATACTGGGGTTGTAATAAAATACTCATATAAATTTTAAATACAAAAATTTATTTCTAAATTCAAAATTTGTAAGTGAAATTCACAATCTCAGGGAAATTGTTATTACTTGAAAACAAAAGTTTAATTAATTCTTGAATTAGTTATTAAGCAAAATTAAATCAAAGTTTATCTAGAAATTTAATTAAATTAAATCATTAAGCAATAATTAAATTTGAAATGATATTTCATTAAATAAAAATTAATTTGCAAGTGTTAGTTCAAACAATTTCAGAATAAAATATTATTAAAACTAATTAAACAAATTAAAGACAATGCAAAAACATAATGCACAATATGAAAACAATTAAAGCATTGACAGTACAAACATTAAGCAAATAAAATTTGGATATGTCAAAAGAACAAAGCAAAAGATAAATGTGTTTAGAAAAATGATAAAAAAACTCGAAGTGCACTTCAAAACATTTGTAAAAATACCTTATACATAGCTGCAGCTTCAATCAAAAGGCCTGTTACAATTTTACACTTTTTCACTATTTTCGTGGGCGCCTTCACGAAACTAACAGAAATAATACTATGTTCAGATTCCACAAACAACACATATTTTACTAAGAAATGAGTGACCAGCTCGTTACGTTAAGTTACTGAAACAGCCTCGCAACCGAGCGAGCGAGAGAGAGAGAGATTTTGAGAGAGAGAGAGAGCAATCTTAAACTCTAACGCACGCCGCTACGTCTCAAAAGCGAATTGATATTTTATATGCGTAACTATGCATATCAGGGGAATGGGTGTATTTCAGTGTACACGTCCGAGACGAAAACATATTACGTCATCTCTATAGGGGTATCTAGTACAGGGCCTCTTTGACTGCGTTCACATATGTCTATGAATAAGGCTCTCTTGTTCCTTTACAGGCACGACCAGGATGATAAAAAATTAGCTTAACTCATCTATTTTCAAGGGGTTGAATAACAGTGCGGCCTGGGAGGTCTTATGCATGTTTGCGCCGATAAAGAAATCAGCTTAGCTAAGACATTCTCAAAGTGTGACAACAACCCTCTTCAAAAGGCTTATGAGCTTTCACTCTCTCTGTCTTACGTACTTAAAAATGAAAAGTGTGGATCACTTAAGACATATTATCTTTAAATTTGGGAATCTGAACACAGAAAACATAAATTTCATAACATGATACACAGGTTCTGAGGTGAATTAATCATATTACCACAATTATAATTGCATTATAAAACTTACACTATAAGAATATATATATATATATATATATATATATATATATATATAATATATATATATATATCACACACACACACACACGCACACACACACACACACATATATATATATATATATATATATATATATATATATATATATATATATATATATATATATATATATATATATATATATATATATATATATATACAAACACACACACACACACACGCACACACACACACACATATATATATATAATATAATATATATATATATATATATAGTATATATATATATATATATATATATATATATATATATATATATATATATATATATATGAATATGAATCACGGTAATGTGATATGACTTATACATATACAATATATATATATATATACTATCATATATATATATATATATATATATATATATATGTGTGTGTGTGTGTGTGTGTGTGTGTGTGTGTTTGTATATATATATATATATATATATATATATATATATATATATATATATATATATATATATATATATATATATATATATATATAGATATAATATATATAAGTCATATCACATTACCGTGATTCATAACATATATCGAGCTACAAATGTCCTTTAATATCTAATTCGCTCTACCCCGGAATTAATATATTTTCATATATGTTTAACTGAGGGGAAATTTATTTAGTGATAATAGAATTGCCGGCCGACAGGAACGAACCATCGACCTCTCAATTCCAGGACTGGCAGTGAAGCCTTAGCCAACCCCATCACTGCAAGAGATATAAGTTTATGCCGCCTCCCATCTCAAATACCTGCCGGACTCAGGTATTTTTTGTTTTAGAGACTGCATCAAGCCCATCTCGTCCTTGGTAGTGTAGTAGTGCTTTTGCCCGCACGTAGTCATTATATAATTCATATCACATTACCGTGATTCATATACATATATCGAGCTACAAATGTCCTTTAATATCTAATTCGCTCTACCCCGGAATTAATATATTTTCATATATGTTTAACTTGAAGGGGAAATTTAATTTAGTGTAATAATGAAATTGCCGGCCGACAGGAATGAACCATCGACCTCTCAATTCCAGGACTGGCAGTGAAGCCTTAGCCAACCCCACCACTGCAAGAGATATAAGTTTATGCCGCCTCCCATCTCAAATACCTGCCGGACTCAGGTATTTTTTGTTTTAGAGACTGCATCAAGCCCATCTCGTCCTTGGTAGTGTGGCAGTGCTTTTGCCCGCACGTAGTCATTATATAAGTCATATCATATTACCGTGATTCATATACATATATCGAGCTACAAATGTCCTTTAATATCTAATTCGCTCTACCCCGGAATTAATATAATTTCATTTATGTTTAACCAAGGGGGAATTTATTAAGCGATAATAGAATTGCCGGCCGACATGCACGAACCATCGACCTCTCAATTCCAGGACTGGCAGTGAAGCCTTAGACAGCTCCGCCACCGCAGGAGATATAAGTTTATGCCGCCTCCCATCTCAAATACCTGCCGCGCTCAGGTATTTTTTGTTTTGGAGACTGGATCAAGCCCATCTCATCCTCGGTAGTGTGGTAGTGCTTTTGCCCGCACGTAGTCATTATATAAATCATATCACATTACCGTCATTCATATACATATATCGAGCTATAAATGTCCTTTAATATCTAATTCGCTCTACCCCGGAATTAATATATTTTCATATATGTTTAACCGAGGGGGAATTTATTAAGCGATAATAGAATTTCCGGCCGACAGGCATGAACCATCAACCTCTCAATTCCAGGACTGGCAGTGAAGCCTTAGCCAACCCCGCCACCGCAAGAGATATAAGTTTATGCCGCCTCCCATCTTAAATACCTGCCGCGCTCAGGTACTTTTTGTTTTGGAGACTGCATCAAGCCCATCTCGTCCTCTGTAGCATGGTAGTGCTTTTGCCCACACGTAGTCATTAAATAAGTCAATATCACATTACCGTGATTCATATACATATATTGAGCTACAAATGTCCTTAAATATCTAATTCGCTCTACCCCGGAATTAATATATTTTCATATATGTCGATGGTTCATGCCTGCCGGCCGGCAATTCTATTATCGCTTAATAAAATCCCCCTTGGCACGAAAACTCCATATCTACAGTTACAAGATGCGCAAAACTCCTAAAATGAAACTAAAATTAAAACCTGCTGCCAGGACATTCCACCTTTAGATGGCACAAAGTGATTTCGCATGCCTTCATAGCTGACGGTTTATATATTAAACAACTATAAAGAAAAAAAAGAAGATAAAACACTACTTCTATCACTACCAACATCGACTTGAATACTAATTACTAACCAGTAGGGCGCTCTACAGGCGATCACTCGCAAAGCTTCAACTTCAACCATCAAAGGGTTAACTATACTCTGTTTTTTTCCATCTTTCCACCCGCCTATGGTGTTTCGTATGGTAACACTGCGTCCCGGGCTTTAGATAGCTACGCTATGTGTAAGTTTTAGGTAAATAAAAAGATATCTGGGTGTACATTTGCAACTGAAAAGTTTTTAAATAATTTACTGTATGCGAATTACACCGTTAATATTCGAAATAGGATATTATTATAATCGTTGAATGTCAGCTGAATGTAACTATCTAAAGCCCGGGACGCAGTGTTACCATACAAAAACACCACAGGCGGGTGGACAGATGGAAAAAAACCGAGTATAGGTATCTCGGAACTCTCTGCTACATAAACGTTATCGTTAATTGTATTTCAAATAGTCTTCCGCCATCAAACTGCTAATAATATGACAAACGATACAATGCGAAAAGATTCTTTATAGCGGAGGTGAGAAGAGATAGTTTAACTAAGCATGGTATTCAAGAGAACTATCTAAATTTGGTGCTGAAATCATAAATTTTGAGAAAATTATAATGCAATAATCAAAACATTTAAATGTGAATTTATGATATTTAAAAAATGAATCTTATGTGGGATGAAATTTAAAGACGTAAGGTTTGTATCTGCCGAAGGATTTTTTCGTTTATCTTCAACTTTATATATTCAATTCTTCAGCCTTCAATACACTCGTAGCATTCTTTCTCTTTTAAATTCCATCAAACTTTTTAAATATTGTAAAGTGAAGGAAAACTTTACATATGAAATGATCAAGAATGACTACCAAGATTTATGTACTATGGTAAATAGCTCTTAATGATCCTGTGGTAGGGATGTAAGAATACTACCACCGTAGGTCCTGCGTGTCGTAAAAGGCGACTAAAAGGACAACTGCTGCCTTGCAGTCTTACTTTTTAGTAAAAGGTTAGGCCCACTGCCAATAACTGTGGTTGATGACAGCAAGGGCATGCGGTCGTTAAAACCCCCTTAGCCAAACAATAAACCATGCCTGGTGATGCCTTTGATAGAAGGCTGTGGAGAAGGTGCATCAGGCAACCGACCCCCTTAATGTAGGGATAACGTAGGGAAAGAAGAAGAAACATCTCTTGAGAGCGTACAGTATTACGGCAAAGTGAGCGTGAAAATGTCCTGTGGTGGGCAGCGTAGGAGAACGTATTCCAGATATGTCAATACTAACGTTAACGACCAGCTGCGCTAAATCTGTTATACGGAAGATAGCACTGCAAAACGTATTACGTCGACAAGGCAAGGACGACGTATAATTAAAGACGGCCCAAATTAAATGGACTACTACCTGGAAAGACGTAAAAATGCATGTAGTTGATACCACGCAAGACTGCACGGAAAAACGTATTATGACAGTAACCGCCGGGAATGTAATACGAAAGGCTACACTGAAGAACGTGTAACAAAATTACGGTGACACAGTACCACGCAAGAGTTCTGTTAAAAAAAATCGACTTTCCTTGACCTCTATCTAACAGCATTATCATCATTAACAGAAACTTAAGATACCGCAATCAAATGCCAAACCCTCGATGAAACCTGTCTAATTGCAAAAATAATAATTAATAATACCAAAAACTCTAAATACTTGAAAGAGTGGGACGCATTCAAGGGGTAACCTTGAATAAAAACGGGTTTAGTTCAATGGTCGGGCAAGAACGAAACAAGGTTGCGGTCATAAGGAGAAAATGAAGCCACTTAATCTGATCATCCATAAAATAAAGTAGGAATAGTGTTCTGATAATAAATCCTGGGAGGATGCTGAAAGTAATTTAGCCATCCGGCAAGATATCTCTATTAGGTTTCTCACGAAAGTACAATTTGTATTATCATTTTTCCGGGAGAGAAAGACGGAGAGCATCCTTAATAACAGCTATTGTAGGACATGGATAAAAGAGACAAAGTGTTCTCTACAAAACACAGATTATGCTAATGCTTACACGCACACCCACACACACAAGTACAAAGTGAGAGAGAGAGAGAGAGAGAGAGAGAGAGAGAGAGAGAGAGAGAGAGAGAGAGAGAGAGAGAGATAGTCTGGGTGTGGCATGCTCGTCCACTTTTGGTAGGTTATAATACCAAGAACTCCAGATCAGGCATCTAATGATAAGTTAAGAAGTGAATAAAGGTCGACAAATTCCTTACAGATATGATGCCAAGCACTAAGACCTGCAGCTTTGAAATCAAAACCATGTTATGTGACGCAGCAATAAGGTGCTTATATATTTTTTTCATTAATGAAAGGATAAAGCCATTTATAATGATCAATAAAATGGATCGAAACAAAAACGGACATTAATAATAATAATAATAATAATAATAATAATAATAATAATAATAATAATAATAATAATAATAATAATAATAATAATAATAAAGAAAAAAATAATAATAATAATAACAAATACGATGAAATACGCAATGGATGGCAATTCTGACTGCTGCCTTCACGAAAATGTTAACTATGCAATAAAGACTGATTGATTATTCTATTGAGCCCGATGTGGGTTAATTGCAAAGACCTACAAAATATTAAAATGACTCAGATTTTCAAACTGAAATGCAAATCGTATATCGTACTGCAGCGAAGCATGCAAACATCTCCTCCACTTGGAATACTGTATTTTCCGAAAACAGGTTTTGGAAATAAAGCGCTACGAAAATACTTTACGGTAAGGTTCAAGAACAAAAAAGCCCATAAACACAAACTCTTCTTAGAAAAAGAAAATAAAGAAACGGTGCATCTTTTAAATGCAGTGAACTAGACAGCAAAAAACACTGACCAGCCACATTTATGGTCCTGTCAATAACCTGAGTCCTCAGCTTTTTCTGGTTGCTTTTGGTAAGGTCACCTTCACAACCTGCTTTTCCAAGGAATGATCATGATCCTCCGAAGTCCTCAACAGCCTCCGGCTTGCTCGAGTCTTGGCCAGCATGATTTACCGGCTGCGGTTATCTTAAGCCAACCCTCCACCCGTCTAAGAACATTTTATAGGATTCTACATATCAAAACCTTGGACAGGTGCCTCGAATCTCATTAACAGTCCTTCCCACTGGCAAACTTTAAAGAGACCTTTTCGTCGACTTGAAACCAGTTCCTTGACCTCCTCCATCCAGGTCGTGTCATTGCAAGAGTCGTTGCTGGGCCGGGATTTTCAAACTGCTACTCGAAGTTTTGGGGTTTTCGAGATGGTGGAAACTTTCGTTCTACTCTCATTGGTACTTCAATAAAGTCCTATAAATGGTTTGGCATCAGTTATTTTGTTGATTGTCAGTCATTGCCATTTTCAATTGTATTTTGCTAAACTCGCGCAACTGTTGACCTCGTTTTCATTCTTTTCAAGATTTCGGTATTCTTCATTCTACTAAATAGAATTTTTCTTCTGTAAATTAATGGTCTTTCTAATATCATTCTATATGGATGTGTGAACAATAAAAACACAGATAATTTCCGTTATTGTTATAATCTTAGCCAAGAAACCCACAAATTTCATGTAACCTAAATATATACAGGATCTGGATCATTTTAGATGAAATATAAAACATAAAATCATAATGACTTTCATCGCTATTCATTTCATTGCATTACGAGATGTCAATCAAACTTCTTATCTTCTCTATCTAATCGGCAAAGATATTAAATCTTACCATTTTTTCAATCTACCATTAGGAGTCCTTTCACAATTATTTTAATCTCCCCACCCCCCATTCATCTCATTTAACGTTCACTTCACTATCTATCACATTTATTTCCGTGTCAATTTTTTAGCCTTTCTTTTTTTATGCTATCGCATTTTTTACAACTCTTTCTATACTCGCAGTCATCTGCAAAATCCTTATGATACCTTCTTGCTTTAATTCAAAACAAACTCCTTTTCAATATTCATGGTTGTTTGACGACAAATGATTAGCAACAGCGATATTCTAGATCCTAAGTTTATATGCTAAACCTCTTTACATGCTAGCTGTGGTTGTTAGTATTCTATTGCTGATAGCATTATTTAAGTTAATTTTTTCTACATTATATGTATATACCATATATATGACCAAAAAAAATAACATACGTTATCTCCATGAATGCGATTACCACAATAAAATAGTCGGCCGAATTTCGGTGAAAAACGTTGTCATAATTATTCACACATTTTTGAGGATCGCATTAGATGTTTTAGAAAAATGACAAAAAAGTAAACAAAAAAGGAGAGATATAGAGAAAAAAAAGGAGCCCCCAAAAGGTTAACTGTCGAAGGGTAATTAGCAAAAAGATAATCCAGGATAAACCGATTTATCCTGGATAGTCTCTTTCCCAATTATCATTCGACAATTAACCTTTCGTTATTTTGTATTTTGTCATTTGTTTACTTTCGGACCAATTTCCTAAGTCGTGTCTCACTTGTCCTATAATGTGTGAGAAAACCAAGAATGTTTGGTACTGAGCTGCCATTTTCCTAAAGGGTTTCTATCTATCAATCTACCTATCTGTCCCTATATGTTTGTATATGTGATATAGATATATATATATATATATATATATTATATATATACATATATATATAGATATATATATATATATATATATATATATATATAGAGGGAAGAAGCCGCTCTTCATCCATTAATTTTTCAGAACAGATGACGGTAAGTTCTATAAATATGATGAGCCTCATCGACGATGGCATCAGAAAGGTCATTGGTGAGGATTTATTGAATTCCACTGGGCATTTTACATCTACAAAGAAATATTCTAGAAATAGCAGTTGCAATAGATGTATATTTTTCTTAATATGTATTGGATGCTGTTTGTTTTTACACATACACCAATGAAGTGTTCGTAATATAATATATATTTATATATATATATATTATATATATAATATATAATTTATTATAATATATATAATATATATATATATATATTATATATATATATATATATATATATATACAGTATATTTATATATAATATATATATATGGTATATTATAATATATACATATTCTATATATATTTCTTGTATATGTGATATTATAATATATATTATATATATATATATATTATTATATATATATAACATATCTATATATATGTTTGTATATGTGATATATACATATATTATATACATATCTATTATATGATATATATTATTATAATTAATATCTATATTTATATTCACATAATACAAACATATATAATAGATTATATATAATATACATATATTATTAATGTTTGTATATGTTTGATATATTATATATAGATATAATATCTATATATATATATATATATCATATATATACATATACTATATATATATGTATATATGATCAACATATCAAACATATATATAGATATATATATATATATATATATATATATATATATATATATATATATACAAACCTATATATACATATATATATATATATATACATATATATATATATATATATATATATATATATATATATATATATTATATACGAACACTTCATTGGTGTATGTGTAAAAACAAACAGCATCCAATACATATTAAGAAAAATATACATCCATTGCAACTGCTATTTCTAGAATATTTCTTTGTAGATGTAAAATGCCCAGTGGAATTCAATAAATCCTCACCAATGACCTTTCTGATGCCATCGTCTATGAGGCTCATCATATTTATAGAACTTACCGTCATCTGTTCTGAAAAATTAATGGATGAAGCGCGGCTTCTTCCCTCTAATGACGAAACCATGAAAAGTGATTAATGAACACTGCCAAAGAAATTGAAGTGAAATTATATATATATAAAAAAAACTTTAAATTAGGAGAGCGATGTGGGGTGATATGAAATAGCTGGGTTTGTGTTTGTTGCTATGGTGTTCTTATGCTGCATGGAACCAGCGGTTATTCAGCAACGGGACCAACGGCTTTACGTGACTTCCGAACCAAGTCGAGAGTGAACTTCTATCACCAGAAAGACACATCTCTCACTCTTCAATGGAATTGCCGAGAATCGAACTCGCGGCTACCGAGGTGGCACGCCAACACCATACCGACCATGCCACTAAGGCACTTAAAAGCTGGGAGATGAAAAGTGACGCGACACGACGTTCCTCTGCAAATTTATATCTCTGGATTTCATTTCAGCGAAGACTAAACTCCATATACATTCACTTCCAAAATATCAGGATTTTTTTTTCTTTCTTTCATGAATCCCTTAAACGGCTCACATCTAGGAAAGTTGGCCAGCCTTCACCTAAGAATGGAAACCATTTAAACAATTTGCCGTCAATCGGACCTCTCGAGTTCTCTCGTCGAAAGAATATCAAGAAAATCAAGAACTTTCATAAAAAGCAAACCTAAGCCAAGGATGAGCAAAAAGTTGCATTCCTGTATCTCAAAATATCTAGATTTAACAATTCCTGTAGCTCAAAATATCAAATCACTCTGACGAATATTGGCAAAAATTTACTTATAACTTTTGTATAAATCCTGCAAATAAACGAACATGTAGACTCAAACAGACAAACAAAAACACACTCGCCCAAAAACCTAATCTTGCAATTGGTGAAAATGATGATTCGGTATTTTTTTTAATGTACATTAAAGGAAGGTATTTGGCTGCCGTTCCAGTACTGTATGTACTCAAAAGATAAAAAATATCACCGTTAGCTTGTTTTATAATCACCTAAAATGAGCGGAGGCTTGGGTAAATAAACGAAACTAGAAGCAAAAGAAATATACAAAGTCTCTCTCTCTCTCTCTCTCTCTCTCACTCTCTCTCTCTCTAAATTATTAGTTGTTTGCCAATTATATATCTTGTTTATTACCAAGACTTTATTGTAAAAGAACCTAAAGCTATACTTCTGTTTTCCATTATTAAAGAACATGATTTCCTTAAGCATTTTAACAATAAGCCCTAATTAAAAAAAAAAATTACTTTACGCTTTGTCCCGAATGCACATACCTTGGACCTAGAGTCACTCTTTTTTTAAGCTTTACAGATTATCACAGATTGTGAGATACGCCGTAAGTAAGCAAAGGCCTTGGAAGTATGATAGTATGAAACTGAATTTAACCTATATCACTTTCATTCACAAAGATCTCCCCGATTCCAGTACGATACATACAATACAATAGCTTTCAATATAATAGGCACAGCCGATTACAAAAGGATTATGTTTCCTTTTCTATAATGTTCTATAGATACACGACTGTTCTTCTAAAATGAAATATATATGAATATATATAATTTATTAGTGGATCCAACTTGTTAACTTACGAATACTCTCCTGTACGAGTGGATATTGATTAATCTTTTTTATCACATCCAAACCAAAGACAGAAACAAATAATAACTTCTTTCTGCAATCTTACTCTTTCAAAAACACAAGAAAATTCATCAATATTTTGAAAACACTCAACACTGACAACACGGAAAGTAAACGTTTCTAAATAATGGGGAAACAAATATTATTCTGAACTAAGACGGAAACCTTAGCCATCAATATTCACTTTGTATCGTTCGCACACAAAAATTAAACATGAAAATATCTCGAAATACTGAAAACTATATTCCTGAGGCCGATGACCCACTTACAAATAGCCTGGATGGGTTAGACTTTGAATAAAACTGCAAACAAGTGCCATTCTAGAACTAAGGGCTGGATCCAATGTTTCCTATTATCTCCTTTTTGTTCTATATTCCCTGACTCATTATTCACTCGAAGAAGCCGAAAACTACTACAGGTTCTCCTTAGTGAAGGTGAGGTAATACCCAAGCCGGGGACCTAGTGACGTCAAAGCTCACTATAAGCCATAGTGCTTGTTCCTTCCCCAGGAGAGCTTAAAGTTGAGTAAGTCTATACGTTATTTCTGTATGAGAAATTTTGATGGCGTCTTTTTGAGAAATTCTTTCGTAGTTTCTTCAAACGGCATTGGGCAATGATACGTTCGAGAAATCCTTGATTCCTCGATAACGTTACCCGTCTTATTTACTCAAGCAGAAAACTGAGGCCTTCGATCCACTTCTCCCACTCGAAATTCCCCGATACCATTCCACGAAGCGGCGAGATTTCCGCTTAAGAAAACACTCCCTTAAAAAAAAAAAAAAAAAAAAAAAAAAAAAAAAAAAAAAAAAAAAAAAAAAAAAAAAAAAAAAAAAAAAAAAAAAAAAAAAAAAAAAAAAGTCTTTACAAAGACAAGAGCAATCTTTGAAAAAAAAAAAAATATTTGCTGAACGAGCAGAAAATATGAATATATGTTTTTCGAGAAAAATAACAACAAAAAACTTCCACTAAAATATGTAGGCTGCGGATGAAAACCCACAGAAACAAGATATCGAAATCGAACTAACAACTTGAGAAATAAGCACTTCGCATTTAAACAAGCACGGGGAACAAAACCTTCCAATAGCGAACTTAAGTAGCTGATGGAGAGAAGAAAAAAAACGAAAAAAACCTTCAAACCAACGGCCTTCTATCTGAATATACAAAAATCCCTCAAACCATTTTCACAATTAGGATACACAAGTCAAATATGCAGAGAGAATACGAATTCAGTTTAGGAATAAAAGAAAACATACAAAAATCCACCTTGAGCGAAAATGAGAGTGAACAGCAAGGATAATGGACGCCTCGTGACCGATGACATTTATCAAACAGCTCTTCAGCACCAGAACCTCCCGTTAGCCTGATGACGTAAGTGTTACATTTTTTTTTCTTTTATTATTTCTTGCTTTGCCGCTTCGAACTGGGAACCACCTGACATTCGTCGGCGCATGAAGATGTCTGTCTTTAATCACTCCGCCTAGATTACAGCAAGCTTCATTTTTCTTCTGTTTCATCATTAGGGATTTGTCATATCCAAAATCTAGCGGGTTTTCATTCCTAACAACCTGAATACTTATTAATCTATCCTTTAGGTCTTTTTTGTTTTTGTTTTCTACTTGTTAACTTCTCTCTCTCTCTCTCTCTCTCTCTCTCTCTCTCTCTCTCTCTCTCTCTGTGTGTGTACAAAGTTACATTTTTACTCCTTTTAAATCTTCAGGATTTTGTCCTATCCAAACTCCAGTACGTTTTAACAACTAACGCATTCCATTATTTGCAGACACACCTTTGTTTGCTCGTAATCATAACTTCCTTCTCATATTTTCCCGTTTTTCACTTGTGATCATTTTATTCCAATTGCGCCATTTATATAAAATCATAGCCACTAGAACCTACGTCGAGAAGAATTCAAAGTCAACGCACATTACCAAAAATAAAAGGGAAAATACCTTACGGAATCTCACCCTACAATATTCTGACTAGTTTTTGTGCGATACAGCCACGATTCGTTCAGTTTTTAGGTTACAGTTGGTCGTAATGTAGATCTGTAACGCTATCCTTATTAGACTGGACTACTGGAAAAGTCTCGCGGCAATCAAGGAATAAAAAATGTTATTATTGATCTCCATCAGACCAAGAGTAATCTAATGATAGGAAAAGGCTTAATCACCGGTACAATTGTAACGCGTGTGTGGAAGCTACTAAAATTTCACTTCTCTTCAATATATACATAATAATCGGTAAGCATATTTGGATAGCGCATGTCTCCAAATCGATACACAGCACACACACACATATACGTATATGCATATAAATGTTATATATCATTTATTTATTCATTAATATATGTATATGCTATATATGCACATACATATGAATATATTATATATATAATATATATATATATATATATATATATATATATATATATATATATATATATATATGTGTGTATAATAGTATATATATAGATATATCTATAGTATATATATATATATATATATAAGCAAAGATAAAACGCTGAGGTCAAATCACAACAAAATATGGGACTGGAGAAAAACAAATACTTGAAATGTTATTACCGAAAATAAACGAAAACCAGATACACACACACACACAACACACACACACACACACACACACATATATATATATATATATATATATATATATATATATATATATATATATATATATATATATATAATGTGCGCATAGCGAAGAAGAAATCCGGAGATAAAATCACCACAAAATAAGGGACTCATCATCTTTTCCCAATCAACACTAGAGAAAAACATATCCTGGAAATGCCATTTACTGAAATAAACGGAAACCAATCCATCATAGATGAGGTAACCTGATATCACAGAAATGGCGAATTTGACGAAGATGAAAATACTGCTGTTGATGAAAACTTCGATAATGAATTTGATGACCTTCATGACAAAAGTAATGAAAAGAGGCCAAGGGTCCACGGATGAAATCCAAAGACGTCAGCTAATCAAAATCTTTCGACTCTGACGACCGGGTTTCTGGAGGAACTTCGATGGTATCTGTTATCTGAAAAGAATTAATGTCGAATCGTCTTCATCATATGAAGCCTTCTATATTCCCCGGATGGAGTTTTCAAAATAATGTGGTTCTGAAAGCCTCCTCCTCCTCCCAACCCCTCCCTCTCCCAAAAGCCAGGGGTGGAGACCAAGAATCGCACCCATTAATTATTATATTTTTCGTAGACGATTAGGGCGAGGTTATCCATCCTTGTGAAGGAGTTAATGAACTCCTTTTGTCAATAATGATGACAAAACTACGTTTCTAATAAGGATAAATATTTGAAAGTGTACACTGGAATCCCGGTCCATAATGATATGATAATGATTCATATAACATGTCCGACTTGTCGTTTCCAATTAAATCCAGACCAATATACAGTTAAAGACGAAAAGATTCACTTTTAGTAAACCTTAATCTTCATATTTAAACAAGAAATTTTTTCAACTAATTCCAAACCATTCAGTTAATAATATTAATTAATTAGTATTAAAACAATATATATATTTGCGCATTTCTAATTGCTTACCCTAAACAACCTTATCTGTTCTTTGATATACGAAAGACTGCGTTCATAAACAATTTTATCTGCTTCAAAAGGGTAATACTGCAACAGCTTACGCTTTGTTAGAAAGCATAAATAAACATTAAAGATTAAGGGTTTGCCCTCCAACTCACACTCGCAGGTCGATCTATAAGGAAAGCAGGAGAAAAACTCGCAAAGTTATCTGGAACCGGATTGTAAAATATTAATAGAGTGCAGTGATCCGGACCAATGGCTGCACAAAGAGTTGGGTCCTAAAACGAAAATGCCCAGATCGCCTCTCGAACTTTCCAAACGGTTTGGCTTAAAGCCCGATCGAGTCCGAAAAGTGCGTGGTTTCGGTCCAAAGACAATTACAGACGAAAAAAAAAAAAATTGAATGAACATGTCAGCGTGCAACAATGCTCTCATTCGAAATAGGATAGTACTTTCTAGCACAGGGCTTAAAGGAGAAGAGAGAGAGAGAGAGAGAGAGAGAGCATCAATTTTCTATACAGCTAAGATTAAAAATCTTCCACCTTACCTAACTTAAAACAATTTCTCAAAGTCAATACAAGAAAGAGAGAGAGAGAGAGAAGAGAGAGAGAGAGAGAGAGAGAGAGACCGCGCATCAATTTTATATGCAGCTAAGATTAACAATCTTCCACCTAACCTAACTTAAAACACAACATTTCAAAGTCAATACAAGAGAGAGAGAGAGAGAGAGAGAGAGAGAGAGAGAGAGAGAGAGAGAGAGCATCAATTTTATATGCAGCTAAGATTAAAAATCTTCCACCTTACCTAACTTAAAACGCAACATTTCAAAGTCAATACAAAAGAGAGAGAGAGAGAGAGAGAGAGAGAGAGAGAGAGAGAGAGCATCAATTTTATATGCAGCTAAAATTAAAAACCTTCCACCTTACCTAACTTAAAAAAACAAGCATTTCAAATTCAATACAAAAGAGAGAGAGAGAGAGAGAGAGAGAGAGAGAGAGAGAGAGAGAGAGAGAGAGAGAGAGAGAGAGAGAGAGCATCAATTTTATATGCAGCTAAGATTAAAAACCTTCCACCTTACCTAACTTAAAACACAACATTTCAAAGTCAATACAAAAGAGAGAGAGAGAGAGAGAGAGAGAGAGAGAGAGAGAAGAGAGAGAGAGAGAGAGAGAATCGGCATTATATGCAGCTATGATTAACATTCTTTCGCGTTACCTAACATAGCATAAAACTTTTCTCAGATTATTTCCTTACATACAACAAAAAAATTTGATGTCCATAAGAAAATTAACTATCTTCCCACATGCGGGAACGGGGTATCAAGATACATGGATCTTGCGGGTATCATACCCACAAACACAGCTTGACGTCTCTTGTCATTTCACCAATCCCTTAGAAGGTACAGAGAGGCAAAGGAGGAGGATGACTATAAGCGTGGTCTCTACCGCTACTATCCTGACATAGTACCTCTTACATTATACCATCCCATTATACTACCCCTTCATATTATACCATCCCATTTTAGTACCTCTTATATTATAACTTCCCATTATAGTACCTTTGATATTACACCATCCCAATATAGTACCCATTATGTTATATCATCCCGTTAAGGTAACCCTTCCATCAAATGATCTCATTATAGTAACCTTCATGTTATAACATACCGTTATGGTACCCCTTTCATCAAACCATCCCATTATTTAACACCCTTCATGTTATACCATCCCACTATAGCACCTTTCATGTTATAACATACCGTTATGGTACCCCTTTCATCAAACCATCCCATTATAGCACCCTTCATGTTATAAAATAGCGTTATGGTACCCATTTCATCAAACCATCCCGCTATAGCACCCTTCATGTTACATACGTTTATGGTACCTGTTTCATCAAACCATCCCGTTATAGCACCCTTCATGTTATACTATCGCTTTATAGCACCCTTCATATTATACCATCCCGTTAAGTACCCCTTATATTAAGCCATCCCGTTATAGTACCCCCTTATATCGTACCATCCCGGAAAAGTACCTCTTAAATTTTAAAGCTGTAACCTGTTCCTGCTTTACAAATTACCTATGCACACCCAGCTGTTACTACTGACATCAGAACCGCAGTCTGGACCATCTGAAAAGTCATTAGTTCCTTATTACAACATGAAGAACTAGAGGTTAAGGAAAATTTTACACACACGGCATGAAAACTTAATTAACCGTAGCTAATACCATAGCAGTGAACTCCATACGTATCTGTATACACAGGTACACATTAATCTTATTTACAAACGTACAAAATACACTGTAATTAAAAATTAAGCGTAGACAATAGCATATGCTTCAGAGGTGAATTACTATATAATATAATAAAAAAAGAATATGAATAAAATTTACATTATCTACCTACTACATATACTAAGTGTTGACGAGTTAATGCACACACGACGAAGTTCCACATTCTCTCTCTCTCTCTCTCTCTCTCTCTCTCTCTCACACACACACACTTATATATATATATATATATATATATATATATATATATATATATATATATATATATTATATGATTATAATCACTTTAGCACGTGGATCTGCAGTCTCAAACGGTTGTGTGTATATTTTCGTCGTTATTGTCTCTGTATGTAGTATATATTTGTGACTTCTAATAATATGTATCTGTCCTTCGACAATGGTCTGGAAATAAAGTCGAAACTGGTCAAGACCTACACCTCGCATCTATATATATATATATATATATAATATATATATATATATATATATATATGTATGCATATATATGTATGATATATATATAGATATATATATATATATATATAAAAGCAAATTCCACAGGAAAATGATAGTCAGAAATCCAAGCGCTTTTGTCTTTACTCAGACATTGTCAAGGAGTTAATGAGGTACAATTGGAGAGAAAGGTCTCAGGTGCAACACAAGATCAAGAATACCAGATGGTTAATTGTCAAAAGGGTAAAAATTAAAAGAGATAATCCAGGATTATTGGATATCACACGGTCACAAACCTAAACAGATTGACCCTAACCGAAATTACAAAGTTTCTTTACAGTCCAAAACATGTAAAAACTGAATATATTAATTTTGTTGCTTATATTTATCTACAACTTTTTTCATTATGAAAGCATCAAGTTTAAATAAACCAAGACTTAAATTTAGAACATTTCTATTATTTGACTTGATGAAACAAGATTCAATGATATTCCTTTTAACTGTGTCATTACATGGGATTAAGGCTCTTGATTGACTCCAGTTAATAGGATGGTCTAAATCTCTCATATATACGAATAATGCATTCGATATTTGCCCAGTTCTCACAGAATACTGATGCTGTTTGAGACGTTGTGAAAGAGATTTACCGGTTTGTCCGTAATTGACTTTATCACACTTTTTGCAAGGAATTTCATATATGCAGCCTGGAAGATTTTTAGAAGAATTTTTTATTATTAAGCTCTTGACATTAATATTACTGAAAACAACATTTATGTTAAAAAGCTTTAAAATTCTAGGAATATCTAAAAACCTTTCATCATAGGGTAATTTTAGAATGTTATTCTTACTAAATTCAAGTTTGTCATTAGTTGAATAAAATGTTTTTCTAGCTCTTTTCCATGCCACATCTACAAAAGTCCTTGGGTATTTAAGTTTCATTGCAATATCATAAATAGTTTTAATTTCAGCGTCAATAAACATCCCAGCTAGAAAAACATTTTATTCAACTAATGACAAACTTGAATTTAGTAAGAATAACATTCTAAAATTACCCTATGATGAAAGGCTTTTAGATATTCCTAGAATTTTAAAGCTTTTTAACATAAATGTTGTTTTCAGTAACATTAATGTCAAGAGCTTAATAATCAAAAATTCTCCTAAAGATCTTATCACTGGCTATTTTTTTTTTTTTTTTTAGTACTTCTTCAAAGCCTTTCCTCCTCCTTCCTTACACCTCCAAATTACACAGTTTGTCCTGAACTTGTCGCCCTACACATTTTCCCACTTGAATACAGTATATCAAAAGAATATTATACATTTTGCCATTTCACTGACCTTTTTACCACTTTTTAGGGTTTTCATATTTCTTACCCTCTCCATTCTTCTTACACAACAAATACTAAATAAAAAATTCATCGCAAAGTCACCTTTTATCCTTCCAGTTGCATTCAACATTTACAATTCACTTTCATAGTAGTCGGATTAACACATCATTCAAACACTCCCATCTTGGCTTCCTTATTCTTTGCATATATCCTGCAAACTTCCGCGCCTTGCCTATCTGTGATTCACAACTCCTCTCATCCTACCATCATCCTTCATGCATTTTGGCGTACATAATCTCAAGGAGCTTCATGCTCATGGTGTAAGTTAGCACGTAATAAAAAAAAAATC